>NW_015165855.1:133047-176699 GCF_001447785.1 Gekko japonicus | reverse complement strand
GAGGCCTTCTTCCGCCCCGACAGTCCTGCCGCTGCTGCATCCGTAATGGAACCAGAGCCGCTGACCGGGACAAGCGTTGGAGATCGGGTGTATAAAACGTACCTTGAGCAAGGTCTTTGGACCATCAATGAACAGTGAGTCGAGTGAAATCAAAATGCCGGGAATTTAAAAGAAAGCCCCCCTGGGAACGACGAGATGAGCAAGCGAGGGAGGGGCCCTTCCCATACGCATAAAGAGAATAGCGATTTGCCAAGGGGGAGCTGAAGAAAAAGCGCTGAAATCTATTTTAAGAGATCAACCAGAGCGCCTGTAAGCGTTTGGGCAAATTTCAGAGACTTTAGCAAAAAAGTAAACAATCCATAAAAATGGCGTGGAAAAAAATGGAGAAAGTCAGACAAGCAAAAGTGAAACCACCGGGGAGCATGAGCCCACGGCCGGAAGATACCACTGAGTTTTCTAAACTGCTAGCGGACTCTTTGCACCCTCTACTGGACCAGATGATGAACATCAATCAACAACTGACAGCTTTAAACCAGAACTTTGCAGCTCAGCAGCTCCAATGGACTGAGACCTTGTAAGCGAAATGGATGTGGTTTATAGAACCTATTCCGTTTATATCAAGAAAAATAATCTGCCTGGGGAGATAGTGGTTAGATTCTCGAAGAGACATGTGAGGGACCAAATCCTGAAAGCAACTACAGGAACGCCCTTGAAAATTGGAGGCAATATCATCAGGATCTTAAAAGATATTCCATTTGAAATAAGGAAGAAGAGGAAGAAGTATAAAGACTTGATCCTATTTTTACAAACAACAGCATTCCTTACAGATGGCTGACCCCCGAAGGCGTCATTTTCAAACTGCAGGATAAAAAAGAAAAAATTGACTCTGTTTCTAAAGCGCGTGAGTTCCGGAGACTGCAACTGGGAGAGTCCAGTGAGGACGGCAAGGAAGAAGACAGCAAACCTAGTGGTGAAATGGACTCTGCTACTTCCGATGAGGACTCTGTCTCCGAAAAAGGGGCAGCAGCCCCTAAGCGAGAATACCAATTAAGGATTAGAAAAGATAAAACAAAATGAAGGCTGAAGAACTCTGAATTGTGCCTTGAGGCTATTAATGATGCTCTTGTGATTTTCTTTAAATAGTGAAAATAATGGCTTTAAAGATAAATAATATAGTATGATCAACTATGTTCAATGTAACCATAGCATTTTAGACTAACACTGATAAAAGCTATTGTAATGATCTCCTATACTTGGGTTTTTAGTTTGGTTTTCTTTCCTTTCTCCCTTAGAAGTAGTTTTCGCTTCCCTTTCTTTCATTGTAGTTTATAGAAAATGCAATAAAAAATCCCCTCCAGGGGCTTAAAAAAATATACTTACTGGTCTCCCATGTAAAAACTCCCCATATGTTACAAACTGAGCATATTGGAGAGAAAGGTTCTAGCCAAGCCCTTCAGAGGAGGAGCTAGTTGTCCAGGTACAGGGAGTTATTAATATAGGGAAACTTAGAAAAAAACTAATCACACTTCTGTAGTACTAAGTGGTACAGTCCATTACACCACCTCAGCATTCCAGCACCCCATCACCACCTCATTCTGCTGCATGTGCTTGAGGTGTTGCATCAGCCAGTGGTGCAGGGGACAGTGCTGTGCCCTTGGCTGGGCCAGGAAACAGCACCTCCAAATCAGCCCATAAGATGGCAGGCTGGAGAAAAGAGAAAGTTTGGAAAAGGGAGGGGAGGAGAAGCAGCTGGAGGCAGCATACGAGCAGCAGGCCTACTGGAAGGAGGAGGTCAGGATGGTGGGACGGCCAGGTGAAGAATCAGGGGCAAAGACAATTTGGGACTTGGCATAAAGAACTGGCTGCTGTTCCCACAGACGGAGAAGATTTGTACAGCCACCCAACACTACTTTATGAAGCAGCAGACTGACAGCAGACATTTTTTAGGTCTTTTAGGGGGGAGGGGTTGTATTTGTCGTGTGTGTGTGTGTGTGTGTGTGTGTGAGAAAGAGAGAGAGAGAGAGAGAGAGAGAACACACCTGGAAGTCATGGTGACCTCTTGTGACTGACCCCTACTGGGGGCCTGGAGGATATTCAGAGAGGTGGCTGAATAAAGCCTGCCCCCACCTCCCGACTGTTGGTATTCCAAGGAGGTCTCCCATCCAAGTACTTGCCAAAGTCAACCCTGCTTAGCTTCCGAGATCTGACGATATTGGGCTACCAGGGTCAGGGCAAATTTTTTAGGTCTTGAAGGTGTTAGAGACATCCATCTCAAAGTCTAGCAGCATGCACCAGTTATTTTCTCAGTAATAAATAACTTCTGAGAGGGCCGCACCAGTTACACACGCCTCTCTCTATACGGAAATGACTGCTTACCCCATGCACTGCAACCAAGTAATGGCGATATCGCTTCCACTGAGTATTTTATATCATTGTCTGAAGTTATTAAAGCTCCCACACTGGCCACCTGGAGGAATAGCTGACTTATCCCTTCCTTGCCAGTTTTTTTGGTTTGTCTATGCTTATACCTTAACTTTGCTCTTGTCGTAGAAATTTTATACATACACACGTGGTGAATCTGTGATTCATAACCGGAACTTGTTCTCGGAAACCCAAAGCTGCTCTAAATGTGACATCTAGCAATTCTTCCCCAAGGAGCATTCACCCTTGCAGGACCCACCCATCATAAGCACGCCAAAAAAGGAAGAATCCATGTAAACGGAGAAAGCTGACCCCAGGTCACTGGACTGAAATATTTTGATCTACATTCCTAGTTGTGCAAGGTCTTCAGGATAGGTGGCAGCGCTGTACAACATTGCAAAACAGTTCCCTTAAGATCTAACAACTCCACACCAGTTCCCTTGGACCTAGGGTCACCTTGGCCTTGCAAACTGTTCAAAAATTACCCACCCATTTCCTATGAGTCACAAGGCAGTGTGAGCAACTGGCCTGGCAAGCTACGCCAATGAAGTGCGATGCACCTCAGGTACATAAGGCTGCTCCACCAGTCTTCCGGCAAGGATGCACCGGCCTCTCTTCACAATATAACCTTTCCCACTGGCCTAAAAGGGACTCTCAAGCTAAATACAGGGCTGTTTTAAGGGTTGCCCTGCCCGCCCACATATGCAAGCGTCTCTATTTGCTTGTCCCACACATTTGGGAAATCTGGGGAAGGATACAAGTTATCTGCAACTCAGACGAATGGCCAAGGCGCTTAATTATGAAGAATGAAGACAGAGATGCCGAGTTATTTTTCACTTCAAAGCAAGTGGCATTCTTAGCTGCCATATATCCCTGTATGCATTATGCTCGCTCAAAGCCACATTTCTCTGCGTCATGGGCACGCCTGACCAAACAACAGCACAAACTTGCAAAAGGCTGGATTACTGAACTGCTAGAATTACTAGGTTGGAATACTGTCACACAAGGCTTGAAAAATCCCAGGTTCCAGGTCGCCATGATGCCTTGAAATGTCACTGTGGCACCTATTATTTTCAGCAATTAGTTTATTGTAGCGTCTTTTGTCAATTCTTGGTTTGTACAAAGCTCATTTCACATCAGAATCTGTTGGGTTTTTTGTATGTCATAAAAATCCATGTGCATGAAGTTGCTGTCATTTCTGGTTTATATGTTAACTTTATGGCCTTCCACGGCAGTGGATGCATTCATTTCTTAACCAGTTGCTCTCTACACTGGCACCGATACCCAATTAAGTGGAACTTTTTAAAACAATAATGAAATTACGAGAAATTGGGAAGAGGCTCGGTTAGGGTTAGAGGTAAGCTTTCTGTTGTAGTGATAACAACCAGCGTTACTCCCGTATTTATTTATGCTTGTGACAAGGTGTGTGTCACAAGAAACTGTGAAGAGGCTAGGATTAGGCTTTGCTGTAGCAGTAATTAGAAAAATGTGGTTACTAAAATACAAAACCCTGAAGGCTGAAAAATGAGCCTTGCTCCTGAAGTTTGCCACTGGTTCCTCAAGCCAAAGAAAACTGGCCAAGGCCTGCTGTAACGTGCTTAGAGTGGGATCCACTGATCTGTTAGCAGAAGAAACCCCAATTTTTGCCACATGTCCTTTCAGTGGCCTCTTCTAATTCCTGGAAACTGATTCTTGGGGTTCCGGGAATGAAAAAGGGGTGAAATCAGACCCCTCCTCTCTCTTTTGCAAGGGCAGCTCTGCTGACGCAAGAAAACAGAGAGACAGTTTCACCCCCTCCCTTAATAGCGGACTCCCCCCTTGCATGGCTCTTAGTTCACACAGGTCCTGAACCTCAGGAATCAACTCTCTAGGGGGTCAGAAAGGCCTGTTGCCGGGGAGGGGAATGGGGCTGAAACCTGTGTTCCTTCCATAGCAGGTACATATTTGTTTCCAGGAAGAGCTGCAATAACCATGTTGCACCTGAGTTAAAACAGTTAAGCTGGGCAGCTATTTGTTTCCAGGTCCGAGTAAAGGTGCCAGTCCTCATGCACAACCTGAAGTCCTCATCTTCAAAGAACTGCCCCTCTTTGCACAGAGGTGCATGCGCTCACTCAGGTCAGTCCAGACCAGGGTTCCCTCTAAGCTGAGTTAGTGTGAGCTAGCTCATAGTTTTTGGCCTCTGGCTCACACATTTTTGTCTTAGCTCAGGAAGGAGGGCTCCAGAGCAAACTAATTTATGCAGTAGCCAAACTGCTCACTCACAACTTTAATGGCAGTAGCTCACAAAGTAAAGTTTTTGCTCACAAGACTCCACAGCTTAGAGGAACATTGGTCCAGACCACACTTCTGACTCTTCCACCAACACATGTGGCATGACCACCCATGGCTAAAACTCGGGCACATGGGGGCTCTCTCACCAATGCTACGGAATGTGAACATTCAGCCCAGCTGGGATTCCCCTTCAGTGGCTCTGCCCCCAAACTCTGCCAGCAGGTAACTCAGTATACCCATGTATGCTGACATAATGAATGTATTATAAAGTTCAGTGTGTAGTACTGAATAGCTAAAAATTAATCCATAACCATGAAAGCCTATTCTCTAGCCAGGCAAACAGATTTCCTATTTACCTCTATGAACTGGAAGGCCAAAAGTCTCAAACCTCAGGGCTGAAACCTCATGGCTGAGCCCTGTGCCTTCTGCAACCCCAGGTGAGTTGGTTTCCCCCAACCAAGCCCCTCCTTTATGGCCTTTATAAAAGCTCCTAAGACTTCTCTTTTTCAGAAGGCATTACCTTGAGAGCTGGTATTGAATTTTTCTAGGTGCATATGGGAAAGGACCGGGGTGGTGGTGGCGTTCCTTTGTTTTTCTGAGCATTCCCCACTGAAATTTTAGACTGGAAAAATCTGGGACATTTGGAGGAACAATGAAGAAAACCTCATGTGAACTATTTTCTCTGTAGGAATAAGTGAAATATGTACAGTTTTTCACGCTTAAAATGTATAGTCTGAGGACTATAGTCTGAACTATAGTCCAAAAGATAAATTGAGAAATTTGGGGCAGCACTAAAAAAAAGCCTCTTTTTTCCCCTTTTGGAATGAGTGAGGTGTTTTTTCAGGCTAGAGTTTTACTCAGAATGTGCAGAGTAAATTTTTAATAGATGACAATCGACACCTTTAGATATGGATAATTCCTGTGTATGTCATAGACATATAACATCTTTTCGAGAATACATTTAGTGCTTAAATGTGATTAATGTTTGCAATAATTAATCTGCTATTATGTGTTGTAATAACAATTATTAAACAGTTCAGTGTTTTCAATGCTATAAACTTTAATTTGATCGCCAAATACGCTGATAACACTACCAATCATGACAGTGTTCCTGTCCAAATGATTAACTTGCTTTTGTTTACTACAGAATTTCTACCTTAAATTTTTAGTTTTCCCTACTCTCAGATGGCAAAAATTAAGACACATGTACTAAGGTACCATAAGGTGTGACAGTTAGCAACTGTCTCTCAAGTATAAGGTATACTGGCAATTGTTCTAATGTTAAGACATTTATACTTTCAAATTCTGTAAATGTGTCAATTAGTATCATTTTATGTGCTAACAAAGATACAAATGACGCATTTTATGTTGTTAAATCAAGTTTCATAGGAATGTCAGTATTGCATGTATTTCAACTTTCCCCAGAATTTCTGGGGTTTTCCAACCCTTCCCCCATAGACTTTCCCCCCCTATGGCTCCAAAATTCCTAAAAAGTTTTCTAATTATACTGCTTTTCTTAACTGTAGCTTAAATATCTAGTAGGACTTTGTTTGCAAGCAATTTTCTTGTTTATTACAGATGTTGCATGCCAGCTTGAGCCCCCTCTGATAAGCTTTAATTTTTGTGGGTAGCAGATGGACAGACATATACAGCATATGCTATCTAAATGTATATCTGTAAGGGAGCAAGAAAAGAGAGGGAAGTACTGGACAGAACTCCATTTATGCCCTAAAGAAGACTCTGAGGCAGAAGAAAGGAACTTTCTCTAGAGTGTACACAGGGTATGAGTTCCAGTTCTGAATATGGTTCTTGAATGAATGTAGGTTTGAGCAAGAACAGGCCTAAAACAACAACAAGACTACATCGCACAGGCACCACACCACTAAAAATTAGGCTCTGCACAGTGCTTGCTCTCTGGCAAAAAGGGGTACCTTCATCCCCTGACCAACGTCTTTCGGCAGGGCGTTGGTCTGGATTTCAGGAAATGTGTTCTAGTGGTGAAGAAATGCTGTTTACTTGTCTCTACAGCAACCTGATCAAGGTCTCCTCCCATGCTGAAGTAGAGCTGGCCTCTCTGCCAAGGAGAGGCTGAACTGGTGTCTTGGAATCTGGAGCAGTTTGTGGGCGTGCCCAGTGCTCTCTTGCTCTCTCTCAGACCAAAACCAAACCCTTGCAGAGAGGAGGAAGAAAGGTTACCATTGCATGAGGCAGAGCAAGCCAAAGGGCAACACCAGGCAAAGTCCTGCAGCCACTGGGCTGGCTGCAGAATAGCTTCGGTTCACACTCTGGATCTGAAAGGTCTGCCAACAACTTTGAGAATTAAATAAAGCCAGGCTCAGTATTCCCATAATAAGGTAACTTTGTTCCTACAAAGCACGACACTGTTTTCAGAGGACAACTAAAACAACCTGGCATTGGTGGAGATGAGGGTTTTTTTTCTATTATATTACAAAACCTATACCTTGCCTTTTGCCCCCCTAAGGTCCACCAAGGCAGGTGACAAACTAAAAATGTATATAGTAACATCACATCTTAACAATCATAATCATTGAAACAATTAGAATCAGAGCTAAAATACACCCACAAAAACATAAGAACAACAAAAGATGGCAACAGAAGGGGACAGAGTTTCGGTGCCACAACTGAGAAGACCCTAATCTCAGGAAGCGGGGACAACCAAAGCAGGGCCTCTGAAGATGACCACAGTTCCATCTGCTGATTTCAAGACCTGTAGATAGGGTTGCCAAGTCGTTCTGACTTACCGGCGGGGGAGCGTCGCTTCGGTCCGGGAGCTGCCGAGGTAAGCGCCACTAGAATGTCACAGGAAGTGACACACGACATAGAGCACGTTGGGGGCGTGGCCCCAATCGTTGGAGGGAAAACCATAGCGTTTTCCCTCCAACATTGGGGCCACACCCCCAACGTGCTCTACATGGTTGCGTCACTTCCTGTGACGCACCCACACTGCGCTTCGGGGGGCGGGGTTCCCCCCCGGGGCCCGATTCTGCGGCGGTGGAAATCGGGCCTCCAAAGCGGGGGTTTACCCGCCACCCGCCCCCACTTGGCAGCCCTACCTGTAGAAGCAGCTAAAATTTCATAAACTCAAGACTGTTCCTAAGTTTGTAAATATATTTTGTTCACAACGCTGCAATTATTTGCTGTCCAGTAATCAGGGAGTGTACTTTAACACATCATGCAATTGGCCTAGAAAGCCGGCTTCACATCACAAGCACAAGACCATACCTTCGTGCTTTGAGTTAGTATGGAGACCACAGCCATGGAGGCCACCACCATCCACAAACACTATTCTCAGACAGCGTTGGATTTCAACCCCTGTACAATATAAACATTGCCTGGAAAGGGGCAGGAAAAATGCACTCTTTTATGCCACTAACGCCAATGTAGCAAAGCTGCTGAAAGGCCCGAATGGACAACTGCAGAGGGGTAGCCATGTCAGTCTGTGGTAGCAAAAACAGAACAAAATGCCAGAGGCTAACATTTATTTCAATATGATCATTCATGAGTCAGACCCCACAACTCCAGTATCTGAAAAAGTGAGCTCTGCTTCATGAAAGCTCAGGTTGAAATAAATACTGTTAGCCTTTAAGGTGCTATTTAATGGATAACAATTTTATAGCACATAATCTTGACTGTGTAGCTTTAAGCAACATGCAGGGCTTCAGCTCACAAAAAAAGTTCTGCTAATTTAAATAGTTCATTTCTTAACTATCACCACTTCCAATTATTTTTGTCAGACTCTCTGTCTCTCTCTCACACACACACACTCAGGCCCAATTTGCATCTAGCATTTGCTCCGCTGTTTTACCAAACCCACGCTGGAACAGAAACTGCCTTCTACATTGCATGCCATTTTCACTTTGACTGACTGTCAGATTTTATGGCAGTGTCCAGACTACATGCCGCTTTCACTTTGTTTGATCTCTCAGTTTTATGGTAGCCATCTGCATAGATTTACGGCCATTGAGAGGCGACTGGCGTTGGCCTGGGGGTATCTGAATGTTGTTTTGAGCCACATCTTTTTCTGTTCCAGTGTGGGTTTGGTAAAATAGCGGAGCAAATGCTAGATTGCAGACTGGGCCTCACTCTGCATGCCCCGCAAAGAATATTTGCTTGGGCTTATTATCTGTTGCTTGAATGAAAGTCTGCAACTTTTCAAGTAACACAAAATGCTTGTCGAGCAGATTATTCATTTTACTGTTGCACTGGTGTTAGGGAATAGGTCTGAGCACAAGGAGGCAGGACAGAAAAGGAGGTGCATTCTTACCTGTACAGGGCTAGCACGCAGGCTAACTGTCAGATAAGAGCCAAGAATGTCACTGTATAGGTGGTGGCAGCTTATATTCTTCATTTCATTACAGCACCAGGTTTTGATTCCCCACTCCTCCACTTGCAGCTGCTGGATGACCTTGGGCAAGCCATAGTTCTGACAAGAGCTGTCCTTAAAAGGGCAGTTCCTGAAAGAGCTCTCTCAGCCCCGCCTACCTCACAGGGTGTCTGTTGTGGGGAGGGGAAGGGAAAGGAGTCTGTAAACTGCTCTGAGACTCCAAGTGAAGGGTGGGGTATAAACCCAATCTCCTCCTCCTCCTCCTCCTCCTCCTCTTCTTCTGAGCACAAGTAGGCAGGACAGAAAAGGAGGTGCATTCTTATCTGTACAGGGCTGGCACACAGGCTAACTGCCAGATAAGAGCCAACAATGTCACTGTATAGGTGGTGGCAGCTTATATTCTTCATTTCATTACAGCATCATGTGTAAGCAAGGGCGGAAGGGGAGTGGTTTGCACCTACACCCTGCAGCTGTCTCCCTCTGGCAGAAGAGCACAGCTTCTCCCACCGGCCCCCTGCTTGAACTCCTAGCATCTGCAAGCAGGAGGGGCTGTCCTGCGGCCTACTGAACACGGCTGCCTTTAAAAACTGACTTTAAGAAATAGCCGCTGCTAATTTACTTAGTGTCTGGTTCAATTTAATTTTGTAACTGTAGGCTGACTTTGGTGTTCCAGGAGTCAGGCCAAAAAGAACAACTGCTCAATGGATCATTCATTTTTAGAAACCTTGGCTAACATGGTTCATTACAGTTTTTAAACATCCCTATCTTTGTTTTACAATAACAATTCACTAGCTAGCTTCTGTAATTAACACAAGCATCAAACCGCTGTTGATTATCTTTTCTGTTCTAACAAGAGTGAAATGCTTTACCAATATTTGACGGTCAATGAACCAAATCTTTTGTGGTCATTATTTAAAGCAGCCAAGCTCTGCTTCAACTGTCTACAAAGCAAGGTTCCGCTCACGTCTTCATCTTCTCTGACCCCAGGTAAGCAGTCATATGGGACACCCAGTTCATTCACAGGAGCTACAGGGCACAGAAACCCTCAATGAACTCATAGAAGAAAATTATTTTAATTTCCTCTGTGCATTAGTATTTGTGCAGCCACAAGCACTTCTCGGTATACTTGTCTGCAAGGGGAACTTTCGTACCTTCATAACTGTCCCCTACCCTGACCTGGACAGCACAGGCTAGCCCGATCTTGTCAGAGCTTGGGAAATCTCATCATATCTTGGAAGTTAAGCAAGGTTGGCCCTGCTAAGTATTTGGATGAGAGACCACAAGGAATACCAAGGTTGCTACCCAAAGCCAGACAATGGCAAACCACCTCTGAATGTCTCTTGCCTTAAAAACCCTTCAGGGTCATCATATCAGCTGTGATTTGATGGGGGGGGGGAACGTAACAGTATCAGTCCAGAAAAGGAATGCTGTGAGGATTTTAACCTCATTCAGTACCATCGGCATCTACACTACCGACACGCGGGAGTGTACGTCGGCGGGTTTTTACATTTTTTCTCAGTTTGCGCATATGGATAGGCGCCCCTCCATAGAACAGGGGGGGGAACTATCATGGCGCATGCACAGAACCAATCCAACCCCTCCAACAAAATACTTCCCTTTAAAAGTTTGACCCGAAAATGGCCTCCGTGAGATCCCGAACTCTTCTAAACTCTAAAACAAGTGACCGTTTAAATGTCGGTTTTCTAAACACGGTAGCGGAGCTCAGCCTATGCGCACACCGCCAACGCATTAAAAAAAAGGCGGGCAATAAGCAGAAGCCTTGGGCAGCTTTCGAGCGGGGAGGGGGTTTAAACCGGAAGTGGCTTGACACCGGAGGAGCGATCACACAGGGGGGAAATGCGGCTTTAAACGGGAGAGCTGAGAAAACACCACTTTGGGACTTGGTAACAAAATACTCCAGGTTAAAGCGGTTTTGAGCCGGAAACCAACAGTTGGGGATGGGAGGCAGATGTTGACTGTGTGATCGTGCATATAAAATCTGTTGCTGAAGCATGACAACACCAGATCAAACAGCGCCTCTGAACGCACCCAGAGACAGGCAATGGCAAATCACCCCTGAACATCTCTTGCCCTGAAAACCTTATGGGGTCACCATAAGATGGCTGCAACTTGATGGGGGGGGGGAGCAAGTCCCCAAGAGGAAAAACCTCTGACAGTGTTTCAAGCACACACCCACAACCATGTGTTCTATAGCAGGCCAGAAATCTAGAACTCCTCCTGCCTAGTGAGCGCATTCGATCACGTAACATGCTGTGAAGCTCTTTGCATTGACAATGACTCAGTTCTCGCTTTGGCTCAAGTGAGTTGTTTTGTGCAACTCTTCTTCCATTTTGACGTAAGAGTTTTTAAAGTAAGGGGGAAGGAAAGAGGGCACATCCTGAAACAGCACATGAGAACATTACAAGTATAATGGCCTCTCCAAATGCCTCTTCCCTACTCTGCAGAGAGGGGCCTAATTCCTCACTAAAACATCAACCTTCCATAGCAACTTCTGCCTAGGAAAGAAACACAGTCAAGGGGTGCTTGCAGAGAGGAGGAGGGTCCTTTAGTACGAAGGAACTGGCATACCACGGAACGCACTTCTATTTCCCAGGCCACACACTAGAATACCACGCACCAGTGCCTGGAGGGATGGGGGGGGGGTAGCAACAAGCTTAGAAGCAGCAGAAAGGGGAGGTGTTGATTCTTTGCCCACAGACATCTGTCTTGGGAGCAGCAACCCTGCCTGCCCCAGGACTCCATATCTATGTCAGGCACACATTTGTCACTTCTTGTGGTTTGAAGCACAGGAAACAGTCGCCAGCCACAGGCTTAGAACTAACGGAACAGGCTGCAGTGAGGAAATCTCTCTCTACCAAGAGGCAAACCTTGATGCTGCTGCACAGAAGCAGCGGGGCCCACCAAGCGGGCATGGGACATAAAAATCAAGAAGCGACCAATGAAACACTCCAATGGGTTGCCAAGCGCAAGAGGTGTCGTGTTGAGGGACACCTGACCCTAACCTAACTCACACTCCAAAACCATTTGGAAAACCTAATGCCATAAAACAATGTCAGGTGACAAAAGCAAATCAGTCCTATTTCTTGAAAGGCAGACGATGTCTCACCTGAAGAGGTGGGGCAGGTTAACCCAGAGAAGCAAGGGAAAATGGTACAGAGCTTTGGTTTTGACTTTCTAAATATCCCGAGCATTCCTCCACCTTAACAGGGTCAATTGCCCTGTGGTGTTTCAATGTATTCCCTAAGAATACTGGGGACACTTTTTTTTTACCACAATTGCACACACAGGTAAAACAGACAAACCAACCAGTCAATGTTGACAAAAAGCTGTATTTTGGCAATTCCCATTTATTTTCTCCCCAATATTTTGCTGCTGTGCTACTCCCATACTGCCAAATATGCCGATTGCTTCAAAATTAGCAGCTGGTGGCACGCGCTCTGTGCCCTCCAAGGACATCTGAGGCTATGACGTACTGTGAGCTTTATTCGACACACACACACCCAATTAATGGAGCTGCGGTGGCTCAAGTGGTTAAGACGCTGAACTGCAGGCTGTGGAAGGTCAATAGTTCAGCAGTTCGAGACCCGAGTGTGCCGCATGACGGAGTGAGCTCCCGTCTCTAGTTCCAGCTCCTGCCAACCTAGCAGTTCGAAAGCAAGAAATTGCAAGTAGATAAATAGGTACCACTTCGGTGGGAAGGGAACAGCGTTCCGTGAGCCTTGGTGTTTAGTCATGCCGGCCACATGCCCACGGAAACGTCTTTGGACAGCGCTGGCTCTTTGGCTTTCAAACGGAGATGAGCACCGCAACCCTAGAGTCTGATTCGACTGGCTTTTGAGCAAGGGAACCTTTACCTTTTACCCCAAATTAATAAAATACATTTTTTTTTAACCATAAGAGTTACGAAGCAGCCTGAACACTAGGAACCAAGAGGTGTGAGGAAAAGCCACTTACAGGTTAGCAGAGAGCTCCATCATTCCCACACAAGAGCAGCTCTTGCTAGGGTAGGGATTAAAGAGGGTGCCTTTTCTGATACACGGGCAACCAAGCTTCCCCACTGGCTGCTGTTAGAAGTCACAATATCAGTTCCAAGGAGCACCAAGTAAGTGCCTTTGGAAAGCTGTGAAATGCCAGCTGATCCAAAGTGCGCCTCAGAGGCAGTTCTTCACCAATCTGAAACATTTCCATTTTAGGGGGGGCTAATATCACAGTCTTGAGCTGCGGTGGCTCAAGTGGTTAAGACGCTGAACTGCAGGCTGTGGAAGGTCAGTAGTTCAGCAGTTCGAGACCCGAGTGTGCCGCATGACGGAGTGAGCTCCCATCTCTAGTTCCAGCTCCTGCCAACCTAGCCGTTCGAAAGCAAGACATTGCAAGTAGATAAATAGGTACCACTTCGGTGGGAAGGGAACAGCGTTCCGTGCGCCTTGGTGTTTAGTCATGCCAGCCACATAACCATTGAATGTCTTCGGACAGCGCTGGCTCTTCGGCTTTGAAACGGAGATGAACACCGCACCCCTAGAGTCGGATTCGACTGGCTTTCGAGCAAGGGAACCTTTACCTTTACCTTTTAATAACACAGAAGGACCCACCGCACTCAGGTGTCTTCATGCTAGCCTGCTAGCTCCAGAATGTGAAGGAAACAGCACAACCTTGATCAAGGCGAGTGAGTCCACAGGTGTCTTCTGGCACATCCACAAAAGATGAGATGTGTAGTAAAGGCAGCTTCTGCAGACCACAGATTGTTTATTTACTACCAGAACCAATAACTCAGAAAAATCAGCATTCCCCCCCCACACACACACACGCTTTAAAATCCAAAATGCCACACTGAGAACAGACCAATGCTCCCTCTATGCATCAGTGATAGAAAAGCAAGAGCGCTTCACCGCGAAGTAGGCTTCAAACTGGGCTTTAAAGTGTTCAGCTGGCTTCATCTCAGGCCTTCCTCGGCTTGCTCTCTAGCCAGCTAATGGCCCATTTCATTAACCTCTACTCTTCCATGCTGAATGAAGTCTACAGGACCAAAGGGGATGCTTGGAAGAACCATGTTAACCCATTTCAGAGTTCCAAAGGTTGATCAGGGGCTATGACAGTAGCAAACTCCCCCAAAACACCACCAGAAACCCTTCTGACTCAACCAGCCTACAAAGGGAGTAGACCACTTTAGTAGGTGACTCCCGTCTGTATCACCCCTCTGCCTGCAAAGACTCCTTTGCACCTGCTGCCCAGTTGACTCACCCAGGGGTGGAAACTAGTCAGAGGGTCAAAAATACTGATTTCACTGACCAAATTTTTTTTAAACCCTGACAAAATACGGACAAAAAACTGACAAATTACTGAACAATTTAATGTCAGCCTATTGACAAGCTAGTATTTTAAAAGTAAAACTAGGACTTTAATAAAAATTATTATTATCTAGCCTCCACCATCCCCATAGCCAGCCTCATAGTCAGATGTGATCCAGATAAAAGGATCGCACACCTTTTCATTTAATATTCTTAATGAAGATAGGACAATGTTTTCATTATTATACAAAATTTAAGGCAAAAAAGATTCCCTTTTAAAAATAATCACACACTGCAGATAACAAAACGGCAAAAAGATATTAAAAACCACACATTACTGTAAGGCAAGACTTGTCTTTGCTTTTACTTTATCTTTGTCTTTTTCATTCAAAAAGAAGTTATTAACAAACGTTTCTCAACAGTTCTCTGCACTGCATCCACGAGCATTTTTTCTTGTCCTCTTTTTCTATCACTTTCTCAACTCCTTCTAGCGTTCGCTGTGCCATGTTGAATCCCACAATATCCATCACCCCTGCTTTCATAGTCTCATGTTTTAAGAGGTTAATTACGTTTCTATAATTGGTGGAAGATTTCACCAAATAACTTCTACTCTTAGGAACAAAGCCCTTAAAGTACTTTATAACTGAACTAAAAACAATCTGTCTTCTCACTTGGGAAGTCATTGTGTCCCCCCAAAAATGCAGTAATGAAAACAAAAAAACAGCATTCACAAAAATCAAAGAAATACTGACTTTACTGACCAATTTTGTAAAAAAACCTGACAAATTACTGACCAAGACGGAAAAAACTGACTTTTACTGATTTTACTGACCATTTCCCACCCCTGCTCACCAGCCTTGCCTGCCTTATTGTATCCAACAGCATTCCACAGCCATGGGAACAGCGGGCCTGGCTCTGGCTTCCAGCCCTCTTCTCTGTCCATCTGCTCCGCTGAGAGCCAGCTTGGTAGTGGTGATTAAGAGCAGGGGGCGCTAATCTGGAGAACTGGGTTCCATTCCCCGTTCCTCCACATGAAGCCAGCTGGGTGACCTTGGGTCAGCCACAGTTCTTTCAGAACTCTCTATCCCACCACCTAGCGGTACATAATACTAAAAGAGTTAGAACTTTCAGCAGCCAGACGATCTTAGGATCTTCTGGCTATTCTATACACAATGCCATACGATAGTTAATTATTATCTGCTCTGCTTCTGCTACAGGGACATGGCTCCTCCACTGGTCAAGATCTGACAGTGTGAACGGAGCAAGGGCCTATCACCCAGCTTAAGAACATAAGAACATAAGAGACGCCAATGTTGGATCAGGCCAAAGGCCCATCCCGTCCAACACTCTGTGTCACACAGTGGCCAGAAATACCAGGTGCCATCAGGAGGTCCACCAGTGGGGCCAGGACATTAGAAGCCCTCCAACTGTTGCCCCCCCCAAGCACCAAGATGACAGAGCATCACTTGCCCCAGAGCCCCTATCTATACCTTGTGGCTAATAGCCACTGATGGACCTCTGCTCCATATGCTTATCTAATTCCCTTTTGAAGCCGTGCATGCTTGTAGCCACCACCACTTCCTGTGGCAGTGAATTCCAAGTGTTAATCCAGCTTGCTGCTGGAACATTCCTCCCCTGCTCCCCCGGCATCTACCAGAGCCCTCTGCTGTGTTTCTTTGCCTAGCAACCTTTGGGCAAGTCTCATCCCGGGATGCATCACAGTTGGCCATGTCTGAAGGACCAGATGCTGCTTATTCAAGGAGGATGCATATTTGCAAACACTGCAGAGCTATCAGTAATCACACGCAGACAGTGACTTGATCGACTGGGAGGAGAGGCTCCTTTGTCTGAGGGCCAAACCGGATGTGACATTAGAAGCCACATTTACTGCTGACATGCCTGTGACAGCGGTGTGCTGACTGTATGGAAAAGAGGGCAGAGGAGGAAGGGTGCTGAACCCTCTCTCTCCCCACCTGTCTTCTCTCTAATCCCTTGCCATGGGCACTTTCCTCCATTACTCCGAAGGGAACCAAGCGGAGGGAAACTGTGAAGCGATGAGGGGAGCGCCCTCTCAAACGCTTTCTTTCCCTGTTGCAGTGAGACTCATGCAGAGGGGGCAGATGTGACAACCATTTACAACAATTAAGGGCCAAGCAGAGTTGTAGAATTACATGCATGGGGAGGACCCAGAGTGGAGAGAGGAAAGAGGGCAAACATCACTGCCTTCTGCTTCTTACATGAGCTTTACTGACTAAAGAGGCAGAAGAAAGAAGTTTCTCCCCCCCCCTTTCCCCTCCTCAATATAGCCTGCAACCCTGCATAAAAATTATTGCTCTCCTTCTTGCAGAGGCTAGATGGCCCATCTGACAGCAATGCGGATTCTGTGAACTTAAGCAGATCATGAGAGGGAGGGCAGGAAGGGTTGCCTCAGTGCTTGGTCCTCCTGGCCCTTTCTCACGTGCCCAGGGTAGTGCTTATTTCCACTTGGAGGGTCAGGAAAAAATGTTCCTCCAGGCCAGAGATCCTGGAGGGTTGGGTTTTGTTTTTGTTTTTTTGCCTTCCTCTGGGCATTGAGCAGGGGGTCACTGGGGGGAGTGGAAGGGGAGGTAGCTGTGAATTTCCTATATTGTGCAGGGAGTTGAACTAGATGACCCTTGAGGTCCCTTCCAGCTGTGTTTCTACACGAATACATAAAGGAGGCCTCCGCCATGACTCCTCTGTCTCAGAGGCACTGTTCATAAAGGACATGCTCTCAGACTCCTGCCTAGACCACACCAACACTGATTTGAGCATCCCACACACGTTCTGTCAGGAGTTAAAAAAGGGAACTCTCAAGAGCTTGTTTGCACAAGGTCAGCTGCTGCCTGGCTCACCTGAGGGTACACTTTGTAAGTCCGAATCAGGAGCACATTCCAGATTCAAAGCAGAGATAAAGTCGGCCTAGAATGATCATGTCTCAAATTCAAACTGGGTTAGGGCTGGTCAACCGGAGGCTGCTGCCTTTGTAAATTTCTCAGGATCCGAAGCTTCCTTCCTTCCAGCCCTTGAAGATCAGCAGGTGTAAAACAGGCTCTTCCTCCTCCTCCCTTTCTCCGGCCTGGCTCCGACTTTAATTAAAGAGTTTGGCAAAGCGTAAGCGTGTTGAAAGCCTGGAATCAAGGTCCCGGAGCATTCCTGACAAGGTTTCGTTTTAGAAATATCCCGAGGCCGGGCAGCAGCACCTCGGCAGGACAGTAACTTCAAGTAATCAAAAACTTCAGGAACAGAAAATGCAGCTTGTGAATCAGAAGGAGGCTTTGCTAAACATGGATTAGAATCCTTTGGCGTTTTCACTCAGGCCCACCCAACTCCTGCCCCCACTACAGCCCCCTGCCCCAGATGGCTTTTGTAACTGAGGGATCTATGATCCCCAGAACAGCGTTTTTGGTGGGGTCATAAAGGACCTCTTTCCTTTTAAATCAGCAGAAAAGCTGACTGGAACCAGTCCAGGATCTCTAGCACTCAGTGTGTTGCAAATATGACTATGACAATGGTTAACTTGCAGGAACTAGGACAGCACACAGCTGAACTCCTTGGCAACAATATGGGAGTCAATTTGCTGATTGTAAAAGAACAATACAGTTCCTAAATGTCTCCACTGTAACATAATAATGAAATAGCCAATACAAACATTTACATTTAATAGTTTTAATTACCAACAGCATAAGTCTGGAGATGTTAAGATGCAGGGAGGAAATGTGAAAAACTGGAGGGGGAGACTGGGGGTCAGATGGGGTTGTTTTTTTTTAAAGAACTCCCCCTCCCATTTTTCCAATGGAAAAATCAGGAATTTTAGGGATCACTGGGAGGGAAAAAAGATGGTATGTTCTCTCTTTTGGAATGAGTAAAATGCTTTTCAGAAAAGTTTTACTCTCTCAGAATGTGTAGTATGAAGATTTTATGCAAGACTATGGCTTTAGATAATAATTTCTCTCTGTAGTGTAAACACATAAAACACTTCAAGGATTTATGTATTGCTTCCATGTGACTAATTTTGTCCATGATTAATATACTATAATGTACACTGTGATTATGCATCTCAATATTATAGATCTTAACTTGATATCCAAATAGTCTGCTAGCTCTATTATGTCTATATGAGACTATTTGCAATATTTGTATTTTCTGCCTCCAGCTTTTGTTTTTCTTCTACCTCTAAGATGGCAAAAACTAAGATATGTGAGTTAAGGAAGCGCAGTTTGCTCCCCTCCCCTCAAAAAAATTATGAGTTTTTTTCTGGGGGGAAAAACACATTCTGAAAATTTTACATCACTTTTACAAAGCTAGAAACCGCTTCATACGGTCTTAACTGATGATTTCTACAAATATTTTGTAGCGTTTGAAGTCTGTTAATGAAAAAGAGAGTATGCCCTTCAGCTAAATTAAATATTAGTCAGAAAATGACAAGACATGTCCCATTGCGAAACAACTCTCGGTACAGGATTTTGCATTCCACCAATGATCTGTACTGGGCTATAAATCCACTGGCACTAGCCAGAGATGTGATCAAGGTCTCTGCATGGTGGGTACAATCTACATCAACTCGCCCTGTGCAATATACAGGATTAAGGGAAATCTGGGTTCAGATCCAGTTTTAGGCCCATCTATAGTCGATAGGAGATTGAAATGGACACATCCCTGAGCAGGCTGCCCTGAACTCCTTGGAGGGAGCAAAAGTGAACTATTAAGCAGTAACAATAATGATAAAAGCAAGACCGGCATATTGCTTTCCTCTACCTCACCATCATTCGTCAAAGGGAATGCTTTTACCACACTCCAAATTCAGGGGCTGTTGTGAAGGATTATGCTCCCGCATCAAAGTGAACACACACACACACACACCCCAATCACCTCATCAATTCCTCTGCCTTAAAATAGGGCACCAATACGCCTAAAAGCCTCTCTGGCATGCCAACACATTCTGCCTCATCAGTTTCAAAAGCTCCCAGAGATCAAGGGCATCTTGATAGCTTATCCTAGTGCCCATCTATTCTGAGCTTTCAGAAGTTCATCCTGATGTCCTTTGCTTCTTCGGAGTGGGCACTCTGAGCTCTGCCCAGTCCATAACCCGCTGCTTCTGTCTTCTTTTGGGGCCTCTGATTCTCCGTAGGCTCTATGGCCTCGGCTGCTCTCCTAACCTGTCAACATCTCTCTTCCAAGAAAGAACTGGGTGCAGTTATGAACTACTACTTGCTCAGATGCAAATGTCTGCTAATAACCTAAGAACAGCTCCTACCTGTTCTACAAACTACACAGGCTCATACTTAGTCTATGAGCAAACAGAATCCCTAAGTCCTTCCCCTGACGAGACTTTAAGGAGTGGTCTCTTGGCGCATAGGAAAAAACAGACCAGGCACGTGTCTCTATGACCTCCAAGGTTAATGCTTCAAAGACACGGACAGTCTGCTTTCATATACAACCCTGAACCCTAAAAAAGATTCCCATTTGCAACCAAATAATGGTTGTATAAATATGCACATTTCCAAAAAAACAAGCTGGGAAATCACCGTGGGAGGCTAGTAAATTAAATGACAGGAGCCAGAGAAATGGTTAAACATTGTATTCAATATCAGTATGTGGTTCAAATTCTTAACTGTGCCCCATCTGAGGAATCTATGCTATAAAATCTATTTGTAGTCTGTGATCAGTATTTCTAAATGCAAGTAGCATAATGACCAAAAAAAAAAAACCCACACACAAAACTCACCCTTGTGTGGCTCTGAGCATGAGATTTTTTCCCCTCTTAAACACATAAGTAGTTTTGAGTCAACGTGTGTTGACTTCCTGCAGTGGGTGCGGCTGAGAAAATCACACGAAGTCTCCTTGCATCTAGGGAACTCAAAACAGCGGGACTTTCTGGACCTGAACTGCAATACCCCAAATGTTACTCCGGCAGCAAAAATGCAAAACAGTTCCACACAGACTATGAGCATTCACACAGCTACCGCATGCACAGCACTTAGGATCGAAATCAACAAAAGCTGACACAAAAACTGCAGGCTTTCTGTTGTAAATACAATCCAGTCTTTTCCATTCCAAACCCAGTCTTTTCCATTCCAAACCCAGTCTTAACCTAACTACACATAAATCAGAGGACTTTGCACCACATTTACCACAGAGTAATTTTAGGCTCAGAGTCACAGCAGCAAGTGGTCTCTCCCTAAAACAATGGGGACCAATATATTGAGATTGAGAGGGGGAGAAATAGTTAAAGCTCCCATTTTTCAAGTTTTGAGGGGATATAAACAGGCTGACAAATATTAGGCACAGTCCTTCTCTCTGAACCCAAAACCCCTCCCAAAGCACATGACATGTCAAAAGGTAGTGTGGCCTTCCACTCTGGTCCCTAATTTGTGCCTTAGAACATTCTTCCTTCTTTTATTTAGTTATATATTAGATGTATAGCCTGCCCTCCCCTATCCAACAGGGCTCAGAGCGGGTAACGACAGTATTCATAAATTAAAACAACTCTTACAATAATGCTACTAGTACTAACAAGATGGCACATGAAAGGGAAGTAAAGCATAATGCTCCTACTCTATAAAGGTAAAGGTTCCCTTGCTCGAAAGCCAGTCAAGTCCGACTCTAGGGTCGCGGTGCTCATCTCCGTTTCAAAGCCGAAGAGCCAGCACTGTCCGAAGACGTTTCCGTGGTCATGTGGCCGGCATGACTAAACACCAAGGCGCACGGAACGCTGTTACCTTCCCACCGAAGTGGTACCTATTTATCTACTTGCAATTTCTTGCTTTCAAACTGCTAGGTTGGCAGGAGCTGGAACTAGAGATGGGAGCTCACTCCGTCATGCGGCAACTCGGGTCTCGAACTGCTGACATTCCACAGCCTGCAATTCAGCGTCTTAACCACTTGAGCCACCGCAGCTCCTTCCTACTCTATGAGGGAGCATTTATCATACAGTTTGATGGGAAAGGGGAAAGGAAAGGAAATCAGCCCAGTCCTCAACCATAGTCCTGGCGGAACACCTCCGTCTTACAGGCCCCTGCGAAACTGCATCAAATCCTGCAGGGACCGGGTCCCACACAACAGGGAGTTCCACCAGGCCAGAGCCAGGGCTGAAAAAGCCTTGGCTCTTTTGAGGACAGCTGAATACTCTTTGGGCCAGGGATCACCAGTAAATTGGTACCCATTGAGCGCAATGCTCTTTGGAGGGTATACCAGGAGAGGAGGTCCCGCAGTTGCGCTGGCCCCAGACCATTTAGGGCTTTTAAAGGTTAATACCAAAACCTTGACCCTGATCTGAGACTCGACCTGGAGCCAGTGCAAATGGCGGCACCGGTTGGATATGGGCTCTACCTGGGATTCCCATATATTATTCTTTTGTTAGCGCTCTTCTCTCAGAGTAGGAAAACGGAACATCAGTCGATTGCACCCATCAACTCTTTTCTGTTTTACACTAACACAAAAAGGTGCAAGTATATTTATGGCAAGACATCGCCATGTCATGCTTTGATCACTCTTCAAACACAGCAAAGCGATAAAAGTCCCCTCAAGAGAAGATGGAATGAGAAACTGCGTCCTTGTTCAAAGGAGAAAGCCAGGGATAATGGCCACAGAAATACTACCAAAATGTTCCAAAGACTGGTCTGTTTCAAAACAAGTTCATCTACCTGTTAATTCACTCTCTCTTCTAGCAAGTCTCCCTCTGTGCCTGGCACAAGCTGAGAGGGAGATGAAAGGAACAGGCTGAGTTTGGGAAACCCGTATGCTTCTGCCCGAAAGAGCATTTCCCTACTAGTAAGGATTGTGTTGCTGTTAAGCCTCTGAATAGACCACTCATGTAAACATTTTGTTTTCATCTTAAAGTGCAAACTGATGGAAGATTGCAAAAGGCAATGATGCGTATACATGGAAGGAGAGACAGGAAAGCTTTCAAAACATCAGTGTCCTTGGCAGAAAGTCTAACCACCACCACCACCACTTCTCCCCCCTTTCCACTCTTCCCTGTTTGCAGACTTAAAAATCCTGAGCCCCAAGAGGCAAGAGCTCCACAGGAGATCCCCTCGCCTTCCAACACTGCCACAGGAGCACTGAATGACAGGCGAGATTAGAAGCAGCAGCCCAGACCCTGTCAAAAGAAGCAAGGCCACCACTTCCCCCATTTTTAGTACTAGAAATAATAACCCCTTCACAGTCCATTCTCTTCTCCAGTGGTGAAAATCAGGTAGTGGAAAGGTTGGCTGCGGGGCAAGGGCAGGGAATGCTTCTGAAAGGAGGACCATCAAACTTTCACCCCACCCTGCTTGCTGCTTCTCAAACTAGGCAGATGGGAAGTCACACAGCTCACGCCGAGCAAAGCAGTCAACCGGTTCACCACACACACATTCAATCAGATGCAATTTTTTCCATCACTCTAATTTTAACATAATGTCTCCACATATGTCAGGCTACAGACATTCACTTCCTATGCCAAACCTCTCCCGTACTGCAGAGAATGACAGCCTAGACTGCCACTCGACTGCTAGCTGGACATTGAGCGGCCCCCAGCTCACACTCGGAGCTCCAAATCCTTGTTAGGGCTCCAGCTACAGATTGTTTCCTACTTCCCCAATTAAGTCCCAAGAGAGCATCTGAGCTTGTCACAAGTTTTTGGCTCCTTGCTTTTCCTTGACACTTTCACCGGCAGGGTCACTGCAAAGAGTTGCAGAAACTACAGCTAAAAG
Source organism: Gekko japonicus (assembly GCF_001447785.1). Lineage (NCBI taxonomy): Eukaryota > Metazoa > Chordata > Lepidosauria > Squamata > Gekkonidae > Gekko > Gekko japonicus. The sequence goes on along the minus strand of NW_015165855.1, from coordinate 153,639 downwards.
CCCACTAGCAGAACTGTTATCAATCTTTTTTCCCCTAAGCTCTGGGATTGCTCCTGCCCCCCAACTTCCTACCCCTCCCTTCTGATGTCATTGGGCAACCTGCTCCAAGTTCACAGTGGCTATGCAGACTCCCTTAAGGTCCTTTGACTGCCAGGAGCTGAACTTATGTCAGAAGTGAACCAAGGCTGATCTCACAGCTTCTCCAGCTTAGAGAAAACAGGGAAAGCACCCGTGCTGAACTCAGGCAGCCAACAGGAGACCCACGTCAAAACAAATCACATATGCCTTATGGACATGTTTGTTCTGGGCTTTTGAATGATGCTGTGGCTACAGATCAGCAGAGCTGTTTCAAATCTTCTGGAAAGCAGAGGGGTATCATTCACAGCTTTAAGAACAGGATAACTAAGGACACCATTGCCCCAGTGTAAAACTACCCCCTCATTTCCATGCCCTCTGACCACGCCGTGGTCAAACCACTGTCTGCAATGTGGTCCCTGACCAGACTGCTCCGTACAATGACAGCAGGCAAAGGGGAATCAGCAGCTGTGGCACCTAAGGGGAGAGGTCCCTGAAAGAGTCTCGGCTACATTTCATTCTGAGGTGGCAGAGCCTTTTGCCTGCATCTTGGGGCAGAGCCACTAATGTTCATAACGAAAGGACAGCTCTCAGAGGCTGTTCACACTGATGAAATCAGCACCAAAGTGCCCTTTGCCAGCATCTTATCTTGCAAGAAAGGAAGTGACTGAGGCACATAAGGAGAAGGCGCTTTGGGATCAGGGTGTGCTCCAGCAGCCAGACTGGCCACCCGTGGGCTCAACTGACTGACAGACTGCACCTTGCTGCAAATGAGACTCCAAAGGGAGCAGAGATCACAGACGTAGAGACAACCTCGTTCCTCCAAGCACTGTCTGTTTTACGTGATAGAATCTGAGGATGAAAGCTTCAAAAGACAATGAAAAGTCCGGGCAATGAAACAAAATCACAAGCATCCATCCAGGTCAGATCCGCGCCTCGCCAAGCTCCAATTTCCAACCGCTTTACTACGTTTTAGTTGTGGGTTTGTCGGTTTAGATAAGTCAAAAGGTGAAATAAAACAGATACATCCTGCAGCGCACAGCAAAGATCTCAAACGCTTCCTCCATTTACACAAAAATTAAGCAAAGCAGAAGAGACCAGGCACCTCACGAGGACGTGTCTAAAAGAAAGCATTTCTCCTAAGTAGCACAGCACGAATGGATCTTAACAATCTTTTGGGGAAGGACAGCAAGACACACAGTGCACAAATTGAGACTGTGGCGTGAGTGGGAGGTTCAGTTATCCCCACCAAAACAGTCTGACTGCCTGACTCCTCATTAACCCCAGAAGAGTGAGAAAAGACAGGCTTTGCCTTCTCTTTGCAGGTCTTTTCTCTGTCTCGACTGAAGGTTAACAACACCCGAAAGCAGGCAGGTGGGTGTGCTTCAAACAGCAGTACCGACATAGAGGGAGAAACGATCGATCCCCCCTCGGTGCAGGCCCAGTCTTGAGCAGAGGGTCCCAGGCACTGTTCCCTCTAAGCTGAGTTAGTGTGAGCTAGCTCACAGTTTTTTAGCCTCCAGCTCACAGATTTTTGTCTTTGCTCAGGAAGGAGGGCTCCAGAGCAAACTAATTCATGCAGCAGCCAAATCACTCGCTCACAACTTTAAGGCCAGGAGCTCACAAAGTAGAATTTTTGCTCACAAGGCTCCACAGCTTAGAGGGAACATTGATCCCAGGTGGGGGCTATTTGCCTCTAGTCTCAAACATGCTGGGAAGGTGTACTGGCAAAGACCTCAAAACATGACATGGGGTGGGTTTCTGTTCTTCAGAGGCACCTCAAACCTATAAGGAACAAGTCGCTGACTGATAGGTTTCCTTATTTGCATTCAGACGCTCAGAACACACGGGTGCTGTGAAGCGAGACCCGGGCCTTGGCACACCCTCCACAGGTCCTCAGGGCGCGAAAGCCTCCCTCCCGCTTCCCCCCCTTCTCCTCCCGTGGGCCGCAGCTCCGGCCCGGTCCTGCTCCCCGAGATCCATAGATTCAGACGTGCTCCGAGAGTCTCGTGTCGGAAATCCCCAGAGAGTTTCTTCACGTGTCCGATCTGCGGGACCCCTACTCGGACCAGGACCGAGGGGTTAAGCCTGACCCCCCCCCCGCTCCCATTCAGCTTGACGTCCCCCGCGGCTCCCCGCGCCTGGAAACGAAGTTTGAAGATACAAATATCTGGGAACGGCCGACACGCGACTCCCTCCCCGCGCACGTCTGAACCGGCCCTGCGAGAGCGCCGCTGCCCGCCTCTCCCTGACGGACACTTACGAATTTCCGCGATTTCCCTCCGCCGCCGCCTCCTCCTCCGCCCGCGGGCTCCCCCGCCGCCCCCGCGGCCTCCTCGGGGTTCTTGCCCTTCTTCTTCTCGCGGCCGGCCCCGCGCGTGGATCCCCCGCCGCCCTCCATAGCGCCGAGCCGGGCCCCCCGGGGCCCGCGCTCGATGGTCGGGCCGCAAGAACGGAACTCTGGCGGGCCGCGGCGGGCGCCGGCGAGGCGGGACTTCCGGCGGGCGGGGGAAGGCGCGCGATCTGAAGCGGCTCGGGAGTCCAGTGTTCCCTCTAAGCTGAGTCAGCGTGAGCTAGCTCAGTTTTTTAGCCTCCGGCTCACACATTTTTATCTTAGCTCAGGAAGGAGGGCTCCAGAGCAAACTAATTTATGCAGGAGCCCAATCACTCACTCACAGCTTTAATGCCAGGAGATCAATAAGGAGAATTTTTGCTCACAAGACTCCACAGCTTAGAGGGAACATTGCTCGGGCCCTGCCACTGCCCCCTATATACAGGGGGTAGTGGCCCTGCATGACGGGCTCAGACCGCAGCGGCCCTGGAAGGAGGGCGGACGCTGCGCATTGCCCGGAGCTGCTTCTGGGAGGAATACAGATGCGAGGTGTGCGGCTGGAGGGGGGGCCTCCCCCCCGCGCCCTCGACTGGCGAAAGCGGCAGGTTAAAAAAAGCCGCAACCTGGGGAGGAAGCGCTCCTCCGGTGGAGCCCGGGAACGAGCTTGCAAACCATCTTATTCCCCATCATGATTTGTGTGCGTGTACATTGAATGAATGAATGGATTGGATTTATTACAGCGCATAGCCAGCAATATAAAACCATACCTACAAATATTTATCATATAAATAGGTTACAATGTCTAAAATATCCAGATGGTAAAACTATTTGTGTAAAATTATACAAGCATTTTAAACTCTAAAACCAGAAATACGGTGTAAAAAAGGACAGGATTTTAGTCTTAAGAAAGTAAAATAATAAGAATAAAAAGATCAATTAGATTAAAAACAAACAGTCCTAACCCAAGTGGCTGCCTGAACACTGATGAGCTTTTACAACCAAACAACAAAATTTCGCTATCTGGTGTAGCGCTATATGATCAGAATTTAAAAGCAATTTCTCTATCTTATCCTGATCCGAGGAGCCAACCAAGAGAGGACCAATAAGTTTTGTGCGAGCTTCGTTATATAATGGACATCTTAGGAACACATGTTCCTGGGATTCTATCTCCCCAGACGCACACATGCATAGCCTCTCATTTCGGGGAGTTTTCTTGAATTTGCCCTCAAGAACTGCAGAAGGTAAAGCAGAGCATCTAGCCAGCGTATATGTGCATGTACATTGATGTGGTATATGATCACAACTGCCAGAATGACTTATGCTCAATGTTGGAAACAAGATAAGGTCCCTGGGATTGAGGAACGGATAAAGAAACTACTTTTTTTATGGTTGAGATGGACAAGATGACAAGAAAACTTAAAAACCTAGAGGCTGAAGATTTTTTTTACAGATTGGAAAGACTTTAGAGAATATCTAGAGAAATATTGGGACTTAAAGAACAACTTATTTTACTTTGATAACTATTGAAAGTTAGAAGATAAATGTATAAAAATAACAGTTAAAAGATAAGTTACCGGTAGATGTATAGAGAGGCAGAGAGGTTGGAAGTAACTTCAAGAACTGAGCTGGAGGTTGGAACACTGTGGGAAGGGGTGGGAGAAAGGAGAAAAAGGATGTATAACAATATAAATTTTGATGTATGTTTGATTTTATTATATCCTAATAAATTGTTTTGCAAAAAAAAATGATTTGTGTGCATGTTATATTCAGTTTTAAGCATATAATTTCGTTTTGTAAGTTGTACATGATGCACACACACACATGGCCTTAAAGGTGCTTCAGGAACTCCCTGGAACCTGAGAACCATGTTAGCTTTTTCCATCTGTAGTTGTAGCAAACGGCTTTCTTGGAAGTTTTGCTTTGTTTCAACTTCTCCCATTCTTTTCTTAAATTTCTTACTTGTGGTGTCTATCTCTTTAATTTTCTCAGCTGCCTGCTCCACTTTCTTCTCCGTTTCTTTCATCTGGAGCTGCTGAGATGCAAAGTTCTTATTCATCACGGTCAATTGCTGGTTAATACCATCGAGTTGCTCCATCACCGGCTTGAGCATGTCCGCTAGCATTTTAATGACATCTGCTCCCTCTTCCGGTTTTAGGCTCTGGCTGCTTGGCGGTTTCGTTTTCAACTTTCTTTGCTGGGCCGCCATTTTTCCCAATTTTTTTACAGTTTCTACGCTTCTCCCCGACTCGAAAAATTGCCCCACAATGTCGGTATTCAAGTAAGTCTCTCAAAACACACTTGATGTGTTTCCTCCCCTCTCCCCCTTAGTGTCGTTTATCAGTTCATTCGCATAAGAGGCGTCCCTCTTTGCGGTCCACTTTTGCCGGGGGGGGGGGATCCGCTTTTACAATAATCCGGTTTATTCTGAACTCAGGTTAATTGTCGGTCAGTTTCTCTGACCTCACTCACTTTAAACGTCATTCTGCTCGATCTCCGGCGCTTGTCCCGGTCAAACCAGCTTGTGCCCGGAGGCCACACAGCAGCTGGACCGTCAGGGCGGAGGGGAGCCTCAATTCTCCGGCGTTCTGCCGTCAAAGAGGCTACCCCTCAAAGTCCTCTGGCCTGGAGCCTATCGCAAAGGCTCCGTGGGGGTGTCACTTGAGGTGGCACCCCTCCAAACCGCTGGTGTGCGGATCGCTCTCCCGCAGTTCAGGGAGAACGTCCGCCATCGCTGCTCCATAAACCGGAAGCTCCACTTAGACTTGATAAGAAAGTATTGTACACATTTCAGTTTCTCTCCAAGCGTCAGGGTGTTTTGTTTTTTTCCTGGAAAAACACCCGGACAAATGGTGTTTTTCACCATACCTCCAACATTTCCAGAAATTTTACATCTCTAGGAATTTCTTCATGGACATATATGTCCAGATGCCCCTATAAACAATTTTAGGAAATAGAACAGATTCAGATGGATACCCATGTTGGTCAGAAGCAGCAGAACAAAGTTTGAATCCAGTGGCACCTTTAAGACCCACAAGGTTTTATTCAAAGTGTAAGCTTTCGTGTGCAAGCACACTTCCTTAGATCTTCCACTGTATCTGAAGAAGGGTGTGTCCACGCGAAAGCTTATACCTTGAATAAAACTTTGTGGGTCTTAAATGTGCCACTGAACTCAAACTTTGTTCAAGAAATAGAACATTTAGCCATAAACCCCCCCCCCCCAAAAAAAAAAGATTCCTCAGCTAGTGGATCTTTAAGTGGGATTATGTGATGTAACTCCATCCAAAATAATTTCCATTGACTCTTTACATAGTATGTTACACGAAATTGTTTCCATGTTTTTCCCCCTTGGGAAGGATCTTATTTATTCCTGGATTTTCTGGTCTCAGAAGGGAAAGTGGTCATATTGTTCTTTTTCTGTCCCAGTAAGCTTGAGTCCTTTTATCTAGTTTGTGTGCAACATTCCCTTGTATTCCATTTCAGGGCTCTTGAAGACTCTGTGTGTGGGTGGGGGTGGTCAGACGGCGTGCTGAGAGCGGGTTAAACTGCTCTAGTTCTAACCGGATTATATTATATCTGGATAATCGTGATAACACTTACCTCCCTTATCCTGCCTCATTGTGCAGTCACGTCGGTCCCTGGCGTCTACACTACTGACGTGCGTTGGTGGGTTTTAATTTTTTCTCAGTTTGCGCATGCGCATAGGCGTCCCTCCATAGAATGGGGGGGAACTATCATGGCGCATGTGCAGAACCACCAGGGCGAATCAATCCAACCCTTCCAACAAAAGACTTCCCTTTAAATGTTTGACCCGAAAATGGCCTCCGTGAGATCCAGAACTCATCTAAACGCTAAAACAAGTGACCGTTTAAATGTTGGTTTTCTAAACACGGTGGCGGAGTTCCACCAATGCGCACACCGCCAACGCATTAAAAAGTGGCGGGCAAAAAGCAGAAACCTCAGGCAACTTTCAAGCGGGGAGGGGGGTTAAACCGGAAGTGGCTTTACACCCGGGGGGGGGACTCACACAGGGTGGAAATGCGGCTTTAAATGGGAGAGCTGAGAAAACTCCACTTTGGGACCTGGTAACAAAATACTCCAGGTTAAAGCAGTTTTGAGCCAGAAACCAATGGCTGGGGATGGGAGGCAGATGTTGACTGTGTGATCGTGCAGATAAAATCTGTTGCTGAAGAGTGACCCAGGGCTCTTTTTGTAGAAAAAGCCAAGCAGGAACTCATTAGCATAATAGGCCCCACCCAACAGCAGAAACTCATTAGCATATTAGGCCACAACCCTGACAGCACAGCTCATATTAGAACATTAGGCTGCACCCCCATGTTACCAGAAGTGTGGTCATCCAGCCACACCCACCTTTTGCTTCTTATTTTGTTTACCTTGTTTGTTGTCAAAACCCAGGGCCTTTTTTTGTAGCAGGAACTCCTTTGCATGTTAGGCCACACACCCCTAATGTAACCAATCCTAATGAGTTTCTGCTGTTGGGTGTGGCCTATTATGCTAATGAGTTCCTGCTGGGAGTGGCCAACTCGGGAGCCAGCCGGAACTCCGTTCCTGTGCGTTCCTGCCAAAAATAGCCCTGGTGACGACACCAGATCAAACGGCACGTGTGTGTATACTTATAATTGCTTTGCTAATGTATGTTTTATTCTTCTGGTCCATGAGGAGGGGGGGCTTCTCCCCTCTCTTTTTGGTACCAAGCAGCAGAGGTAGCTGTGCCTCTAGTTGCCCACTCCTCTTTGCTCTGCAGGTGGGGGTGCTAAGAACAGGGCTTGGGGGAAGAACTCTGTGTAGTGTACAACCTTCCCTGTTTAGGGTTTTCCCCCCCTCCCTCATGTTCCTTAGTGATACCCAACTGTGCATGCTTGCTGGCACAATGAATCGCACGTTTGCTTGTCTCATGCATTCCTTTCTATGAACGCTAGTGCTGCTTTGAACTATGGTAATCAGCAAGGTCACAGGTGCTTCGGCTTCGCTTAGTCTATAATGAATTAGAGTGTGAGAAGAGCTTAATTGTTTATCTTTTGGGAACCATTGATTCCCATGCTATGGGCGCGAATATGAGAGTCCACCCGCGCGAGCGGGAACCATGTCCATTGGTTATTGACAGTATGAATCTGCTTTATTATTCTTTGCCCCGACCGTTGTAGTTATTCCAAACAGTGAACTTGTTCCTGCTTCATCATGGCTTCAATAAAATAATACTTTGCTGCAAACGTGTATTCGATTGACAGCTGTGGGGGGATCGGACAATACCAAGGAATCTGGAATCAGGAGCAGGGCTCTCCATTCTGATCAGATAAGCCAACTGTTCAAATGTAGCACAATCCACCACCCCCATATAAACCCATCAGCAAAATATAGAATCAAAACTTGCCCATGAAACAAAATTCAGGTGTGGTAATGAAGGTGAGATGTACCATATCATATTCTTTTCACTACACTGTTAGAGGAAGAATTTTATGGAGGAGAAGAGAAGAGGATACCCCGCCCTTCACTACCCAAGGGAGTCTCAGACCGGCTTACAAACTCCTTTCCCTTCCCCTCCCCACAACAGACACCCTGTCAGGTAGGTGGGGCTGAGATAGCTCTGACAGAAACTGCTCTTTTTCTAGGACAGCTCTTATCAGAACTATGGCTTGCCCAAGGTCATCCAGCAGGAACAAGTGGAGGAGTGGGGAATCAAACCCAGTTCTCCCAGATTAGAGTCTGCACACTTAACCACTGTACCAAACGGGCTCTGTGGTATCTAATTTTCCATGATCTGTGCTACCTTATCAAAGCCAAGATTCAAACGGAGTCTCTGTGGCAGGACATTTGGGTATAAATAAGCATTCCCCTTCTAGCCTCCAGGCTGTTCTCTCCAAGATTATTTTGGGCTGTTCTCATAGATGGTTCAAGAGGACCACAAAAAACAAAATGAGATGTGGATGTCGTCAAAAACGTCTTGCTATTCTTTGTCCCACCAGAACCGATGAAAGGACTTTGAGACTCCAACAGTCCAGATAACGGTTCCGACAATGATTTTAGCTTCCATTTGAGATAGCACAGTTTTAGGGGAGAGGTGTCAGCAATCCAGCACTGCTGGTTTAGAGAATAATTTAGGGAAGTGAAATCAAAAGATTTTGTTCCAACCCACACTTTAGCACCTAGGCATTCAACATGCTGCAGTAGGTAGGAAGATAATCCCCTATTACTCAACCCAATTTTCCTGGATTACCTTTTTTCTCCTCCCATGATAATTAACCTGACTCCCATTAGACCCAGAAATTCAGCAGCTCCACCTTGATTGGCTGGTCTGGACACTTAGTTCCATCATAGGAAAAAGGCCAGGTGAGTCATCGCAGTTCTGGCTAAGTTACCAAGGAATCTCCTTGTATCCACCCATCACTGATTTTATTGCTTGCCATTCTGAGCGTTCCAGAGGGACTAGCTCCTGTTCCTTTGGGTCTCCTGCAAAGGCAACAGATCTAAGCTGATCCTCAGAACATATTTCTGCCCTGTGGACTCAGGACAAGGAGTTCCGGCAAGCGCCTCATGCATTTTGCCACTAATGAGGCTCCGAAAAGGGAGTCCCTCCACTTTTGAATGAACAATGTTTCAGCTTGACTGACCCCAGAGAAACAATTTCAAGCCAGACAAAGGGAAACCACTGGTGAGAAGTTCAATTTGAAGCCTGCCTCTTTGGAGAGGTTCTGACATTTTTAACCCATTGCATATGCAAGTGAAGCCCTGCTGGAGTTTCAGCATTTACTCCGACTACAAAGCCAGGGGGGTGGCAGGTGCTATTTTTCAAACTCCTATTGGTGCATCTGATTGAATTTGCCCTCGGGTGTTGCTCAGCGTATACCCCATAAGACACACACACCCCATGCCTGACGTAGGCTAGAAGTAGTAGCTGCTTTATCCTGCACGTGAACTCGGGTATCTTCTTGTGAGTCTTCTGGGGTCAAAAGCATGGACCCAAGATTCTGCCTGCCTTCCACAATGGCGAATGGGAGATTGATTCTGGCAGCTCACAGGAATGGTTTTCTCTGCATCAGGGTTTCCCCAAGCCACTGGACTCGGGTGCTTTTGGAGGCTCTTTCCTCCCTTAGCACCCCTGCATTGAATGAGGTCCAGTCCAGCTCTCCTGCATGCAATCATTAGTGTTCTCCTCTGGCCTGGAAAAGAGATTTCAGCTGTCGTGACATTGTCTGTAAGCTTAGCAATGTTCTCCAATGCAGGGGGTCAGTACCATAACACACAGTTTATAGGGCAAAACCTGGAGGAATAGGTATGCACAGGTAGTGCGTTATGGCCTCAGCTGCTGGCCCCTTGGGCTGAAGGTGGACTTAACTGTTAGATTACTGAACAAAGCTTGAGTCCAGTTGAACTCCCGTAAGCCACGTGCCTTCGACTCAGACTACAGCCAGAGTAATTAAAGCAAACAAATAAAAATATTCACCACTTGCTCTCCTTAATTCTAATAATCTTTTAGCGACAGGATCCAGCAGAGGGAGAGATTTTTAAAATTCTTAATAAGATAGTAACTGAGCTTTAGTTCATCATAACTCTACCATGTTGTGGGAGGAGGGGGAGAGATTCAGTCTGTAAATAGTTGAGCCGGAAAGAACGGTATGTCCACAAAAGGAAATGGGTGAGCATTTAATACTGTGATGATTTCATCAGCTGTCTGTCATGCTCTCCCCTGACACACACCTTAGATTTCTCAATTAAATCAGAAGGCAGCTGGTTAAAACGCCACTAAACACCATACCAACACACACCACACCAATAAATGGGGGGAAATTACTGGCCCATAAAGGCAATGAAATAATAACTCCAACCACATGCTGCATTTGTAGCCAAGTAAGTCAATTATCACAGTAATCATAAATCTAGTATTTTCTACCCTTACTGACAATGAGGGCAATTCTACTTCTTCTCTTCCTACTTACACAGTAGCTTCACTGACCCCGATCCACAGCCTCGTCCCACTCCACTGCCTAGTTGATTTTACAGGATCATGTCATAGGCAGCTTGCAATGCAGGGCATGGCGCTGCTATTCAGACCGACTTAAGAGCCACATGATCTCCTTCAGTGTACATCTCTGGACTGAGACCAATGACTTTTTGTATTCCAGAAAAGTAACTGGCAGCAGTTGGCAAGTCATGAAGAATAAAAATGACTTTCATACATTTGTCACTTCTGAAAATCTTTAAAGGAACTGCAGCATGTTTTATTGTTTATATGAGAACACACTAGCATTTACGAAAGGGAAAACAGCAGAACAATATTTGGACAGCTCCCCATTTCACTGACCAAGGGAAAATTCCCTGAGCAGCTGCTATGGGGTCTGTTTCCTTGGCAAGAAGATAATACTGGAGACTTGCCGCATGTTGCAGTAAGTGCTGAGAAGGGCTTATTCACCAATATCCCCACTGAGCACAGGGAAGCACCCATATGGAAATGCTTGTGTGTAAAGCAGAATCAAGTCACGACAGGCAAACCTGGAGCGTCTCAAAAGTGCATCTTTCAAATCAGTTGCCTAGTCGAAGACGTTGGTCTCCCAGCTGGCCCCACCACAGTTGTCAACTTCTAACTGGTCTTAGGGCTCAGCAAACTCTCAGGAATAGTGTATTGGGACAAGAGGAGATCTGCAGTAGAATATCTGCAGAGATCACCTTCCCCTTCTGTAAAAATGTCATTCCAGAGGGGGAATTGTGTGGTTGGAAACAAGTCAAAAGGTTCACGCAAGCCCTGACCTGGATAGCCAAGGCCAGCCCGATCTCGTCAGATCTCGGAAGCTAAGCAGGGTCGACTCTGGCAAGTACTTGGATGGGAGACCTCCTTGGAATACCAGAGGCGGGAGGCGGGGGCAGGCTTTACTCAGCCACCTCTCTGAATATCCTCCAGGCCCCCAGTAGGGGTCAGTCACCAGATGTCACCATGACTTCCAGGTGCACACACACTCACACGCACATATAAAAATATACCAAAAAATACAACCCCCCTGGAAAAAAAAGGTTCAAGCAAGAAACTGAGAGACACCAGGAGAGGCCCATTTATCAAACCACAGTAGCAGCACTTCTAAAAGTAGCATGTCATCATCTTCAGCAACATCTCCTTGGCTGGTATAGTCCCCTAAAGTTCTCAACGGTTTGGCACAAGGACCTTCAAGGACGGTTTTCTTCTACCGGAGAGCACCTGCCCCCTTACAAGTGAGCACAGTGCCTTTGCAGGAGAACAGAATGCTTTAGCTTTAGAAGGTTAGTGGATCCCCTTCTCCGCTTACTTTTAGACACTATGGATGCGTTCAGACGGGGGCTTTACATCGGTATAGGTGCCGGTTGCAATAGTTGTACTTACCGGCGTTCAGACAGCGAACATCTGCCTCCTGTCCCTAACCGGTGTAAAGCCCTTTACACCGTTGCACTCTGCCACTAGGTCCCCAAGTGGTGGTATCCTGAGTGCAACGGTTGTAAACGATGTCCCTCGCCGTCTGATCGCTCTCCACCGTTGCACAGCTACTTCCGTTTGGAAGCCTGAGGCTTCCGATTTTCGCCCGCCATTTTTTTTAAAGGACGGCAATATGCGCTTGGGCGAAGCTTCGCCCTGCCGTTTGTATAAAAAAGAAAAGAAAAGGGCCTTACTGTAGCGTTTCGGAGGCGTCCGGGACCTCCAGGAGGCTACTGTGCTCTTTAAACTTTAAAGGTAAGTCCTTACCTTTAAAGTTTAAATGTACAACAGGGTTTTTTGCGCATGCGCGAAGATCACCATTCTATGGATGGCTGCCTATGCGCATGCGCAAACTAAGTAAAAAACAAACAAACCGAAGACGAGTGTGGATGGGCGTACTGCGATGGGTTCTGCTGTGAGGGAGGGTAAGTGTGATCGCGTTTCTGCCGGCATAAACTGCACCGGTTCCAACCGGTACAGTTTATGCCGGCAGAAACGCCCCATCTGAACGCACCCTATGGTTTATCGTCTAATTTTTCCTCACCTTCAAGATGGATGCATTCAGTACTTCTAGTGCTTTTGGCATTTGAAAGTGTTTTCTTTCAGTTTTTTAGATTGACTGTTATTCTTGGTAGGAATGTTCTATTTACCAGCTGAGTTGGGTGTCCTTTGTAAACTGAGCTGGATAAGAATATTTTAATAAAATAAATCCAAAGCCACAGAGCATGCACCTTCAGCTAACTCACTTGCTCTAGAAATATCAATTAATTTCTAACCATCAGCTAGAAATCATCTAATCACCGGATCCACCACCACGTTTCTGCGACAGAAGCAAGGTGCGTTTGGAGCCACAACAGTTTTTACCGTCTTTCTAAAGACCTGAAGGAAGTGAACCTGAAAAAGACATTTTTAAACTTGGCTTCTAAGGACACACCTTCAAGTGATGCATTGAAACAGTCAGGGAAACAGCTGTATATGTGCATGTGACAACAGAGTTCAGGCTTGTTGCGTGCCGTCTAGGAGAATTTGGTTTTGATATACCATTATGCGCACTTCACACAACCAAGAATTCTGCACTATGGAAAGTTACATTCTGTGGCTAAATTATGTGTATGAATAAAGTCTGAAAATAAAGTATGAAATTAAAAGACACCTGCTCCTTGGGAGGAAAGCGATGGCAAACCTAAACAGCATGATAAAAAGTAGAGACATCACCCTGCCAACAAAATTCCGCATGGTCAAAGCAATGGTATTCCCAGTAGTCATGTATGGCTGCGAGAGTTGGACTATAAGGAAGGCCGAGCGTCGAAGAATAGATTCTTTTGAACTATGGTGCTGGAGAAGACTCTTGAGAGTCCCTTGGACTGCAAGAAGATCAAATCAGTCAATCCAAAAAGAAATCAGCCCTGACTGTTCCCTGGAAGGACAGATACTGAAGCTGAAGCTCAAATACTTTGGCCACCAAATGAGAAGGGAGCACTCACTGGGCTAAAAGAAATAGCTCTGGCCACTGGAAATCCTATGAAATACACACACACACGCATATACATGCACAGGCCCTGCCTGCAGAACGTCCCCCCCCAACACACACACACAAAAGCACTGCCTGTGTGAAGTCCCAAGTTCAATCACCACAATCTTCAGTAAACAGGGCAAGGTCTTGGCCTGAGCCTTTGGGAGCTACTGCTAATCAACAGAAATAACAGGAACTATATTTCCAGAGAGACATTTGTGTTATTCTGGGGCAGCACAATAAACATGAGTCTAACGGCACCAGAGGAACATTTTATTCCAGCATAAAGTCTGGCAGACTAGACCCCATCCAACAAGAGGGCTCCAGCCAATGGCTGCTTGTGTTGGAAACAAAACCGTCCATCTTTAAGGTGCCACATGGGCTACACAGACCAATGGTGTGTGACTCAACCCAAGGAAGCTTCCTACATTTTGGCTCTGCAACTTCCACAAGATGTTGCCCACACATTTTTCGATCTTAACATTTAGAATGTTGCTTTAAAAAAACTGATTCTGTGCTAGATCTGCAAAATACTAACTACTCGGTATGGAAGCTCACAAATAAAGGCATGTTTGCTTTCTTGGGCTACCTTTTACCTCCAGACAGACCCCCTTATCCTTTCTGAGAATCAGTTAACCTTACGGGGCAGCTGCAGGCAGAGCATGAGGAGCTGTAGGCGGGAGCAACAATCCATGAAGTCCCCAGAGCACACATGGAGTTCTTTGAATCCCAGCCAACAGCCAATGGGGGAGAACGGATCAGGATTATGGAAATCAATGTTTGAGTGGCATTTCAAGAGACAGTGTCGTGCGTATCCACCAACGCCATTGATGGCTCCATATGTGTTGGGGGAGGGGCAGAGGGAGAAGAATTGACAATGGATTATGACTTGGGATTTAGAGGGGTTTGGCTTTGATGGATTCTTGAAAATGAATGATCCTGGGGAAGAAGGATAGAAATGACGCAGGGGTCATTTTGTAGAGAAAGAGGTGCAGGAGCTCATTAGCACAACTTATTTGCATAGGCCACACCCCCTGGCATCACCGGAAGTGTGTCAGAAGGCAACACCCACCGCTCAGGCTCCACTGGACTGTTTTGTATTGCTAGCTATTGGAGGCGGGGGGGGTGGGACGTGCAGATCTGTCCTCGCAGAGGAGGGAGAGCTTGTACTGAATAAAACTTGGTCTTAAAGGTGCCTGTGACGACCCCTTAACTGGGGAGGTCTGGTTTTACTTTAAAAGTGTTCCTTTTATTTTATTTTACCGGGTATTCCGGCTGCCACCAGGAAATTTAAGGCTTTCCAAACCTCTATAATATAATATTTCTGTCACTGGGTAGGTAAGTCGAGGGTTTAGGCGTTCACGAGGGTCTATATGTTTCCTGGGAAGAATTTCTTTCAGAACTGGTATCTTAACTAAAAGTAGATTTATTGATATTTCACACACTTTTCTCTCCCACTGTCAGGGATCTGGGCATGCAACTTTGTAACACTTTTTTCCCTTTAGGCCATACACGGTTACTGTTTCTTTATACTTCAACTTTTCATAACACACACGACTGTCTCTCCTTCAGACTTCAGAATGAACTAAACTTATCAATTGTCTTATTCAACTCTAAGACATAGAACTTAACAACCCACACAGGGAAGCCTCTCCTTCAACTCTCATACATAGCTTAACTGAACTTTTTCTCTTCATCAACTGTCATCTCTAACTGACCCTCTTGACTGACATATCTGCTCATCCACACAGAATCATTTCCAAAACCCCTCCCCCTCTCTGTCACTCACCAATCACACCACTTGCTTGTTTCCACTACTCTAGACTATCATACAGCCATGCATCCAAACTTTTAAAGTCACACACACAGTTAAACATGAAATCGTTACAGTGCCACTAGACTGTTTTGGACCGGGGGGCCGGGGGGCCCCTCTGCAACTCACCTGGCTGCTTCTTGCTCTGTCTGAGGGCTGCTGGGAGCAGGGGGCGGGGCTTATTGCATGTGCCCGCCCCCTGGGCTCTTTACTGCCGGATCTCAGCTCCTGCAGGAAATGACCCCTGGAAATGGGTCACACTCAGGTCTCCTATGGAGCATATATACTGGCTCCCCAAGGCATACACGGAAATATCGCTCCAGCATTAGATTAGATTCACCTACCTTCATCTGAAATTTATAACTGGTCCGCCTGGTTCTGGAGACTATAATCGAAGCCCTTTGAATTGCCAGCCAATGCTAGCAGCCCTGTCTCCACGCTTGGGTAATTCATCACTGTAGCTATGCATTAACAGAGTAATATTCTTGTAGGGGTTTTCCTGATCTTTTTATTTAGGAATTTTCTTTTTAGACTAAGCGTAGGGTGCTGAGAACCACAAGAATTACAGAGGGACCAACGTGGCTTGTACAGAACAAATGAGCACATCTCCACAGAAGAGGCAATGGAGTGATCAAAGCATAGTTTCAGTATTCAAGGACTGCTATACTGAGCATCACCTCTTCAGCCAAAGGGGAGGATGGGGAAAGAAGGCGACTCCAGGCAGGTAAGAAAAAAAAATACCATCCTGTGGTTTAATATTCTGAAACACTGGTAAAAATACAAGTACAAGGAACAAAAGGTAATCTGATGTTCTGCCACGGCAACGTCAATGACACCCTCACAACCCAGATGGACAGGCATCGGCGGCGCACACAGTGCATGGCCAATGAAAGGCTGAAAATTAGACCCATGTTAGCTCCACAGACTGTTGAAAGGGGGGGGGGGGGCTGGTTTCCCTTTGCCATTCACCCAGGGAGATATTCCAGGCTCTCACTCAAAGGCCATGTTGTGAAAGTGGGACTCGCCATACACCCCAGACGTGGAAGTAACTTGCCCCTCTGTTGAAGAAATTCACAGATGGGAGAAGTGCGACTGTACGGAACAGGAGAACAAACACAGCGGAGCCAGCGTCCCCACGACCCGTTGTGCTTTCTGTCACGACCTGCCCTTGACTGAAGTAAAGATGAATGGACTGCTCTTGTGGATGCACTGGAGTGCCATTGGAGTTACCGGTAGAAGCTACGGCGTGTGCAAGGCATGAAAGCCTGCTACCCATGCAGAACTAAATCCTCTATCGATAATGGGTTTGGGTACCAGGCTGACACCCAGGTCTACAATGTGACAATGCATAAAGATTAAAAGAGGGGGGGAAATATCTTATCCTAGCCTGGTTTGCTCCCCGTCCTCCAATACCCATCTGGATAAATATTTCTCCACGTCTGAGTTGTTTTGTGGCAGGGGGAGGGAAAACTGTAAGAAAGGGCATCCGGGATGAAAGCTATGCGTTGAATAAGCCTGCACTCTTGGACTGGACCCCAAATTAACCCCTCCTATATTCACTAAGGCCCAGCTGATTATTACCCCAAATATCCTGAGTCTCTTTTGGCATGAGTTACTCCAACAGAGAACTCACTGGCTGGAAACCTGGCTGGAAAACAACCTTCGCTGTAGCTTTCTGTGAGTTATGGGTGTGCTGCCTCAGCCGAAGCATGCATACATGAAAAGCCTGCACCACGATAAAAGACAACTGCTGAAGACAGAGATATCCTCCTTGAAACATCCACACAGAGGGAGGATGTCATGGCACAACAAGGCCTGAAGCTGATCACAGAGCAGCCATGGCCGTAGAATTCTGATGAATTTCTGTTCCCCCAAGCAGTGGCAGAGGCACAATCCCATGGGAAATCGGGGCTGTGAAGGGTGGGGAGGGGATCTTGCTGCCTTTTGTCCACAAGTCCTCGCATGCTTCAACAATGCTGCTGCCATCACTTCAAGCGACCAGCAGGAAGGAGGGGCAGAGCCGCTGCTCCCTTCAAGCATTCGCATCCAGGCAGGGAACTTGACGCAGTCCCAAAACTCCCGCGATTCAGGACTCATATCTCCACATCACTCTCTTTATCGTTATCATGGTCACCGTCGTAGAACTCGTTGGAAGCCTCTGGCCTGCAAGACAGAAGAGCACAAGAATGAAGCGGCAACAAAGGGAACCAAGATGCATCCTGGAGCACCAACAGGAAGCCTGCCCAGGAGAAACTGCGGCAGAAACTCTGCCGATGCAATTGAGATGCCGGGAGGCGCCTGCCGGGGCTGCTCTTATTGGGTGGTTTTCATTCTTAAGGAATGGAGCGACGTGCCTGCTATAGTTCTCCTCCGAGCCCCGCTCTTCTGGATCAGGCTCATCTGTGCGGTCGTAGCTCAGCAGATCAGAAGGGACATCATGGATCTGGACGCTCGGGGCATGGTTCAGCATCTTCAGGTTCTCAAAGATAGTCTGCCGGATTTGATCTAAGTACTGGTCAGGGGGCAGGGGCAGAAGAATCAGCCAAACTATCTTACATTGGTCAACCAACATGAAAAATTTTACCAAGTTACTGCTAGGAACCCTCTCTGGCCAGCCCAAATACCACCAGCGCCAGGGTTCTCCTTGGAACATGGGGAAACAGAAGTCCCAAGGGCGCATCTTCTGAAACGGGCCAGACGTAAGGAAAATGCTGTTCCGAGGACTAGAAACGGCCGAGCTACTTACCTGCCTCGAGTTCTGATTTTCAATTCTAGTGCTGACATCAGGGTGAAGGGTAAAGTCAGGAGCAAAGTATTCAAAGTATTCTGCGCAAAGACAGATGGAAGAGGGTGTGGGCACGCACTGAGGTTACAACACATTTGAACAAGAGGGAGAAAACGCCTAGATATCTCTGTGTCACTATCACTCCAGCTGCCCGTGCAACAACTGGGTAAGCACTTGGAAGCAGCTCTTCACCTGTGGGAGGGATGTACCCTCCTCTGTAGTGCCCCTGCTCATTTTACGACTTGTAGAGTTCATTTGTCAACTCTTTAGAACAAGGGGTCTCCAACAGGGTGCCCATGAGTGCCATGGCACACGCTGACACCTTTCCTGGTTCTTGATAAGTGTTTTTAGAGTGTGGGCAGGGCCAGGTGGAGCCAGTTTGGTGTAGTGGTTAAGTGCGCGGACTCTAATCTGGAGAACCAGGTTTGATTCCCCCACTCCTCCACATGCAGCTGTGGGTGTGACCTTGGGTCAGTCACAAGTTCTTTCAGAGCTGTTCTCTCAAGGGCAGTTCTCGAGAGAGCTCTCTCAGCCCCGCCTACCTCACAGGCAATGTTCCCTCTAAGCTGTGGAGTCTTGTGAGCAAGAATTCTTCTTTGTGAGCTACTGGCATTAAAGTTGTGAGCCAGCGATTTGGCTACTGCATAGCTTAGTTTGCTCTGGAGCCACCTTTCCTGAGCTGAGACAAATATGTGTGAGCTGGAGGCTAAAAAACTGTGAGCTAGCTCACACTAACTCAGCTTAGAGGGAACACTGCTCACAGGGTGTCTGTTGTGGGGAAGGGAAGGGAAAGGAGATTATAAACCGCTCTGAGACTCTGAGTGAAGGGCACGGTATAAATCCCATCTCTTCTTCTTCTTCTTTATTGGCTGTGCATATTTTTAAATACAGGGTTGAACTCAGCCCTAGCACTGATTGATTGGAACTATTTCTCTACCACCTTTCAGCCATGGGCTTTTCAAAGTGGTGAACTTGTTTTAAAAAAATGTTCTGCCATGGGGGGGGGGGACGGGGGGCGGACAGTACTGGAAAAGTCAGAAGTAAAATTTATATTAAGACAGCTTTGCTGAGCAGCAGCTATGGAGATGAATTAATCTGAAATACACAGCAGCCGTTACAAATCCCAAGACCGTGAAACAGAACAGCAGTTTAAAACAAAACAAAAACAAAGAAGGCCAGCTGGAAAACAAAACATTCAAAAACTAAATTATGAAATGCTCAAGAACATGTTCACTTCTAGCTTAAAACTTAAAAGCAGTACCAGGCAAGCAGCAGAGGAGAAAAGGTCCAGGGACAGGGTGCCGATACAGAAATGGTCCTGTCCTTCACAGCCATCCACTTCGCCATTGTGAAGGCGGGGGGGCGGGGCGGGGGGGACGGGGGACGATGAGGGGAAACACACATAAATGGGACCCAGCAGGGCTTTTTTTGTAGAAAAAGCCCAGCAGGAACTCATTAGCATAATATGCCACACCCAACAGCAGAAACTCATTAGCATATTAGGCCACAACCCTGACAGGGCAGGTAACACACCCCATGTTACCAGAAGTCTGGTCATCCAGCCACACCCACCTTTTGCTTCTTATTCTGTTTACCTTATTTGCTGTCAAAACCCAGGGCTTTTTTTGTAGCAGGAACCCTTTGCATGTTAGGCCACACACCCCTAATGTAGCCAATCCTAATGACTTTCTGCTGTTGGGTGTGGCCTATTATGCTAATGAGTTCCTGCTGGGCGTGGCCAACTCGGGAGCCAGCCGGAACTCCGTTCCTGTGCGTTCCTGCCCAAAAATAGCCCTGGGACCCAGATGAAGGTCTTAATGCATGAATAAGTTTTATATAGAAGATGACCTATGAAAATGCCTTTAAGGTGAACACCAACGTTTGGAAACATGCCCAAAACTGCATCAGCGTTTGTACATGGGAACACACTACGCCCATCAGCAACCTTGCTGCGGAGCTCTGCACTAACTGGAGATCCCCAACGGTCTTCAAAGGTAACCAGACATAGAGCAGCAGAGGCCCACAAGCTGAAGCTGAAGGTGACAAAACAGAGGTACTTTGGGGGCAGTGATTCAGATGATCTGGGATCAGGCGTAAAGCCTGTTTCAGATGCATAGCGCTGCCGCTGAAGAATGAGCCCGACAGCCTGGGGACGTTTCTGCACCAGACGCTGCTCCAGGACAGCCAAGCGGCTGCCATGGCCAGGAGCCCTGAACGGACACTCTGGCTGGCACAGAACAGCAACAGGGTCTTGCTCCTCTTGCTACATCCGGCCAGTCTCACACGATCTCCATGGGTTTCTAGCTGGATTCGCCGCTCAATTCAAAGTGCTGGTTTGAAAGTCAAAAAAATCGTTTGGCATTTGAAAAGATCACATCCATCCAAGAGAAACCTATGAGCATCAACAGGGACTCTGCTCTGTGTCCCTTGACCGTCTGTGGTGCAAGGGCCGGCATCCAAGGGAGGGCCTTTTCAGAGATGGTCTGGAACTCCTTGCCTGGGGCCGGGGTGTGGGGGTGTCTGGGGCTCACATCTTTATTTACCTCCAGGTGTCAGGTCAAGAGACTACTTTTCAGTCTGTCTTTTTTATCCAAGGGTTGTTGAGTTTTATTTGTCTCTC
>NW_015165855.1:129590-132999 GCF_001447785.1 Gekko japonicus | reverse complement strand
TGAGATGCCAAGCAGTGAACCCAGGCTGAGGGGCTCTTGCTCTGCAAAGTGACTTGCTGCCCCTTGAGCCAGGCAGGCCAGTGGAAATGGCCTCCTTTGGCCAAGCTGCAGAACGGGCAAGCTGCTGCCAAGGAAGAATTTTGATGGCACTTTAGTCGGCGGTTGTGTCTTCTGACTCCTTACTGCAGGATTGATGCCTTCAGGGTTTCGTCATCTCAGTGCTTTTATTTGTACACTGCCAATTGTTAGCCCCCTTGAGTGTGCAATGGGGGTCGAATGGCACGATGAAAGCATTAGCAAACCAAATAAAAATGAATGAGAAGCACCACACCATGGTACGACAGCTAGCATCAGTAAAGTCTTAACATCAAGGCCCCTGACTTACCGCTGTATGGGAGCTCCTCGCTAATGGCTTCGTCCACAAGCAGCGATGTCTCATAGGTCCTAGAAGGACAGCCAGACCATTTCAGTCCCATCACACAATCCATGCCCGTTAATAGTCCAGACAGACAAAAGGGGAATTTCCACACCACACTTCCAGAAGACTCACCAGCACCGGGCCACGTTGCGAACCGTGTAGCCGCCACCTCCTAACACCAGCAGGGGGATGTTGAAACTCTTGACATATTCCACACACTCACTAGGATGCAAAGAGACAGACAGAATTTGATTAGCTGCACATTTGCTTGCGTTCATCTGCGTGTCACATACAAACCACAACTGCCCGGTGGGACTGTGAAGGGTTGCAGGCCACCTCTCTTTAATGGACTGCTAACTGCACAGTGCATACTCAATGATCAACAACACACAGATTATGCTCCACTCTAATAGGGGGACATGAATAATTTAAGGGGAAAACACCAGCACTCTAGGCAGGGGTCATTTCGTAGAAAAAGAGCTAGGGGGACTCATTAGCATAACTCATTAGCATATGCCACACCCCCTGACATCACCGGAAGTGTGTCCTCCCCACAGCCGGCGGTGACCTCCAGCGGGCACCAGCAGGGAGCTCCAGGCCCCGCCCTCCCGCACCTCACCCGGGGGGATGGTGTCCCCCCGCGTCCCCCCCCCAAATGACCCCTGACTCTAGGGCTTGTTACAGTGAAAGTTTTGTGAAGGCTGGCATTTAAGGCCCAGGAAGGTGTATAGATCATGAGTATGATATGAATTCTCTAAAGTACAAAGGAAAAATAAGCTGAGATACAATGTTTATTTACACGTTGGTATTTAAAAGAGAACTTTGAAAAACCCTTCCACTGGCTGGGGTGGGGGCTGACTCCAAGGCTAAATGAGAGAAAGGGAGTCAGAGAGAGCTGAAAAGGGAGGCTACCCAGGGGTAACTCCATCTATCGGCAATGTAAAAATCACTATTCATAACAAGTCCACACAGATCTGAAAATGATTAAACTTTAGCAAGGGGTTCAAAATAATCGTGCCTAGATATAGAAAGGCCTGGAGGAGTAAAATGGGGGGGGGGAGCCCTCCTTTCTCTGGAGGACTTCCCCCCCCCCCAATTTTTCCAGCAGAAACACTGGAAGATTCAGGGGAGCACGAGGGAAAAACCTTTTTGAAATATTTTCTCTTTTGGAATAAAAAAAACTTTGTCTTTTTTTTTACGAAGCACGTTAGTCTTCCTATATGTACAGCATGGAAAAGTGTGAGGACCTTCTCAATTTTTTCACCTAAAAATTGGGAAATTTGGGGGAACACTTGAAAAATAGAAACATCAGGAGATCCGGTTCCAGTCGCACGGAGGTTGGACGGGATCAGTCGAGCTCTTGACTGATTTCCAACCTTTTCCCCTACTTTCGGGAGGTCTTTCTTCGCTTTTTTCTCTTGGCGGGGAAAAGAACCTTCTACGAGAGACAAGGACGTCTCTCCAGCAAGGAGCGCGGTCTTGGCGGCGGAGACGAACAGCGGTTTGGCTCGGCTGTGCCAAGTTTTGCTCCAGAGCAGAAGGCGGGGGACGAACCCAGCGAGGCTCCTCCTGGCTGGGTAAATGTGTTGACTGTAACTGAGGCAGAGATTCCTCAAGAACGGAGTGCATTTAAGAGAAAATATGAACTTTATGCCAAAGTAAGTTGCTATTTTTTTCTGCTGAATTGTATCTTCTATTGAAAAGCGGAAAATTGAAAAAAAATAGCCCAGAGATAGGGTCGCTTTAAGGACCAGGAAGCGGCGAATCTGCGACTGCACCTCTCTGGACTAAGTGTAACTCTCTGTGCCGTATTTTTAAAGAGACTACAGTTCGTAGAGGAACCAGTTTCACTAAGAGACACGGCAAAAAGGATTATAAATACTATTATAAAGAGACAGCAGCCAAGAAGGTTGAAGGGACAAATTAGAGTGTTGGAAAAGGGGAAAACCGACAAGAAGGATAAAGAAAAGTGTCTTGCTGATTGGACGGTGAACTTAAGTTTGAGCAGTGAAACAACAGAGCAATGAAAGATCGGTCCTGTTGGCTTTAATAGTAAGTTTGAGTCTGAGGCAACGGAAGAAGAGGTGGAGAGAAGCATGCTATTTACAGATTAAAGACTATGTAGAGTTGCTGAGTTGTCTGATGAATTGATTGATGGATTAAGCGAGCAACTGCTTAAAATTGACTGGTATCTTGGAAAGGGTTATAATCTATAATTACATTTGCATATACTGGTATAGACCAGGGAAAATAAATATTGATTTGATTGGTTTAGTAAGGTCTAATGAAATAAGTATGATGTTGAGTTGCTGAGTTGTCTGATGAATTAATTGTTTAATGAACTGATTTGATGAATTATTTAAAAATTGATTGTTGCCTTGGAAAGGGTTATAGGAAATAATTACACTTGTACATAAGAGGAAAAACAAATATTGATTCAGCAGGTTTAGTAAGTTTCTTTCCTTCTTTCTTTCTTTTTTAAATGAATTGAGAAGGAATAAAAACAGATAGGGAAGAACAAGGAAAAAGGAATATAGGGAAAATTTCAGGGGACTTTTGTTTGTTGTGGGTCTTAAGGATCGGAGAATTTTGTAGTTGAAGAAGTCTGGGTACATATATAACACTGGACAAAAAAGGTGCTCCTTGGATTATTTGAATTGAACTGAACAATACAAAATAGAATAACTAAGAAAGAGGAAAAAGTTAAAACTACTAAGAGAGAGAAAAGGGAATCTTAGTTGGCGTAAGGTGTGCACTAGACACATAAGAACTGTCAAAGAAGTTTAAAAGAAAAGAGCCAACTTTGAGAAGTACACAGATCATTGATCATTGATTGTTAGTGAAGACTGGCTAGAATTGTGTCAGGACAAGAGTCAAAGAGAGTGGAAGAGTATTAGGGAAAAACAGAAGGGTATATAGAATGGAAAAACAAGAAAAAGGGGCAGCTGCAAGGAGGGGGTCTGTATCAATACCCAGCTCAAATCCCCCAGT
>NW_015165855.1:126097-126265 GCF_001447785.1 Gekko japonicus | reverse complement strand
TTAAAAGTTAATAAAAAGAAAACGAAAATACTAGCTAAAAACTGTTCGGATAGAACAGAAAAAATGCTGCAAGAAATATCGGGATTTGAAACTCAAAAGAAGGTAAAATATTTAGGCATCTATTTAACAAAAAGATGTTGTTCTCTGTTTAAAGATAATTACAAAAAA
>NW_015165855.1:92224-126054 GCF_001447785.1 Gekko japonicus | reverse complement strand
CTGTTTTTATTTCAAAACATACCGATCTTAAGTAACCAAGATTTCTTTAAAGATCTAGAAAAAATAGTGAAAGAATTCATCTGGCGCCGAAAGAGACCAAGGATCAAATTAAAATATTTACAAGGGAAAAAACAAAGAGGGGGCTTAGCGCTTCCAGATTGGCGTTATGGTACAGCAAATCGTCAGTTTTAACAATATTTAAACAACATACTGTTAGAAAAGCGTTGTTTAAAGTATGGGGTGAAATAAAAACATATTACGAAAAAACGCCCAGATGGGCTTAATTTAGAAGGGCACGACATCCCGATGGGATGGCACTTCTATCTATGGTACAGCAAATCGTCAGTTTTAACAATATTTAAACAACATACTGTTAGAAAAGCGTTGTTTAAAGTATGGGGTGAAATAAAAACATATTACGAAAAAACGCCCAGATGGGTTTCCCCTATTGAGGCATTTGTCCTACCTACGTTATATATAAAATATACCAGATGGAGGTATGAAGATCTGATAGATGAAAGGGGTGATCTTCTTCCAGAGGAGATTTTGAAAGAACAAGGTACTGACCTTACATGGTGGGAAAGAATACAATTGAGGTCAATATGGTTAAAAGATAAACAATTGGGCATTTATTCGAACCAAACGGAATTAGATAAGATCTGGTCAGATAAGAAAGAAAAATTTATTAAAAAAGCATACGAATTTTTGTTAAATTGGGGAACAAGAGATGAGTATATGAAACCAGTAATGTCGGCATGGGAAAAAGATATAGGGAGAAATATTAAATCTGAAGAATGGGATAAAGTCTGGAATAAGAATATAAAATTTCTAAGATCTAGTGCACTAAGGGAAAATGTTGTAAAGATGGTTTACAGATGGTATATTTCGCCAGTCATATTAAATAAAATGAATGATAAGCTAGGAAAGGAATGCTGGAAATGTAAATATTGTACGGGTACTTTTTTCCATCTATGGTGGACATGTGGTGAGACTAAAAGATTTTGGTTAATAGTGAAAGAAATGATAGATGAGATATTAGACAAAAGAATACCCCTGTTGCCAGAATGTTTTTTGTTAAATATGATACCGGAGATGTTCTCAAATAGTGAAATTTACTTCCTAATGCAAATGTTAACTGCGGCAAGAATCGTTTTCGCAAGAAATTGGAAGGATGAAAATATTCCTACGAAGGAAGATATAATCTTCAAGGTTTTAGATTTAGCAGAAATGGAACGGTTGACTTATATTATAGAAGAAAAGAATATGGTGAAATTTGATAAATATTGGCAGAGATTTTATAAATGGTTGGACACCAAAGACTATAGCACAAAGGAATAAAATTTGGCAACAAATATAGAAGCCTTAGAGGTTTGTGATTTGAAATGAGTTAAGGATATCTGCAAAAAGGGAATTTATTATACTGTATATGAATCTTTGATATTATATTATTATAAAGCTGTATACAGTTTACACAGTTATTTGCTCGATTCAGAGCTGTTTGTTGTTGTACTGTTTTGTTATGTGATTGTTGTTTTTTGTTTTATGTTTTTTGTCTTCTTTAACAATGAAAACTAATAAAAAAAGAAAAAAGAAAAATAGAAACATCTGATACTACAGACAACATTTTCAAGATTTTCATTTAAATGTAAATAATGCTGGCAACAATGTTCTATAATGATTTAGAGATACATTACTACAGAGTCTGGTGTTCTCAGTGCTCAATTCTCAGTGTTCAGTGTTCTCCTGGCCCCACTGCTGGACCTCCTGAGCAGTGTTCCCTCTAAGCTGAGTTAGTGTAAGCTAGCTCACAGTTTTTTTTTTGTATAAAGATTTTATTTACTCCCCTAAAAAGGGGAGGAGTTTCGCTTAAAAAGAAAAATAGGGAAGGTATATAGAGGGACGAAGAGAAAGCTGAGTGATCTATTAACTGTTAGATTAAACTGTTAGTAATGTCCAATCATCAAAGGCTTCTTCTGCGTGTTGTCAAACATCTTTTTTCCATTCCAGTTACTTTCTATGTTAATTTGTTAGTAATGTTCCTTTGAATTTCTGTTAAAAAGTCTCTTCAAGGCACATTCAGAACCGCTTCTTTAACGCGCTGGTTACTTTTCCCCTCTCAGTGACGGGAGGGGCTTCCTCTGTTTTTCTCTTGCCTCCGGCTTCTTCCCCTCCTCCTTCTGTGTCGCTGTTAACTCTTTCAGTTCCTGTGCTGTAAGCTGTCTTCCTTTCATGCCATGCCCGGAGATCTCCAGCTTTGAGAATGGTATTAATTTCAATTTCGCTTTTATCCGCTCCCAGTCCCTTCGCTGGATTCTCCTCTTCAATTGTTGACTTTTATAAGCGCTCATGAGGCACTTTTCGCTGTCACAATTCAAGCTTTTCTTTTCCTTCACAATCCCCGTTGGATTCATAGCCATACACAGTCCAAATATTAAACAGCCGGCACTCACGTTGACACAAACGCCCAGACGGAAGTCCCTCCCTTCTCCCCCGCTTGTCTTTACCCAGCTCCGACATCTTGTTTTTTATTTTTAGTAAAGTTTTTAAAATGCGCTCCAGAGAAACAAAACCTTTTCTTGCTTATTTTCAAGTACATCAAAGGAAAACATCACTATTCGCTCAGTCCATTCCCCCCCTCTTTTCTTTTTTTTCTTTCTCGCTTATAGAGGATTAATCTCCTCATTTTCCGCTGAAGGGGGGGGGGAAACGTTCTTAGTTCATTTTCTCTGTATTTTGACAACTCACAGTTACGCCAGTCTTTTCTTTTCCATTTTTTTCGGATATTCGCTTCATCACTCGGTGACGCCCGGTGGTTCCGCTAAACCCCGTAGAACGGGGTCGCTCACGCAGCAAGGTCCAAAGGGGCAGGGCATGGCGAGAGTCTCAATCTCCGATCTCTCGACCGAAAGAGAGACTCCCCCCTGGAACGCCCTAAAGCGCCCCGGATCCAAGCTCCTCTCATCTGAGGGGCTCGTTCGGGTCTCCGCTTGCGCTGATTCCCTCCTCCACCGCGGGCGGGCAAGGCGCCCTCGGGAGCGACCCGAGGATGCGTCTGCCTTTCGCGGGAGCCAGACCGGAAGCCGCTAGCTCAGAGTTTTTTAGCCTCTGGCTCACACATTTTTGTCTTGGCTCAGGAAGGACAGCTCCAGAGCAAACTAATTTATGCAGTAGCCAAATTGCTCGCTCACAACTTTAATGCCAGTAGCTCACAAAGTAGAATTTTTGCTCACAAGACTACACAGCTTAGAGGGAACACTGATGACACCTGGTATTTTTGGCCACTGTGTGTGACAGAGTGTTGGACTGGATGGGCCATTGGCCTGATCCAACATTGGCTTCTCTGGTGTTCTTATGTATTATGAAGTTTATTTATTTACATTGTTTATAGTCCGCCTTTCTCTGAGATTGAAGGCGGATTACACAGAATAAGTCAATACAATTCGACAGATGGGACATTCAATAAACAATGCAAGAGGATCTGGGCTGCAGAACCAACCAGCAGTCTAAAAACAGAACTGAAGCACAGCATAAGTATTAACACGACACGTTAAATGATGCAAAGTTCTACAGTAGTTTATCTTAATATCCAATCATGCCGGTAGTCCTACCCATTGTGACTCTATAAGAGGGTTTCTTACTTTTCTTTGTTTACTACAAAATTTGTTTTCTACCGTCAGCTTTTATTTTTCCTGCCTCTCAGATGGCAAACATTAAAACACATGGGCTATGGCAGCATATAAGTGCAGACATTAGCACTCTTTCTTAAGTCCTGGATACAACTTGCAGATATGTATACTTTTAGTCTCCATAAATATGCTAAATAGTACAATTTGATTATGCTACTGAAGTTATAAATGATGTATTTGATTAGTTGTTGTAGATTTTCTGGGCTGTCTGGCCATGGTCTTGGCATTGTAGGACCCGACGTTTCGCCAGCAGCTGTGACTGGCATCCTCAGAGGCATAACACAAAAAGATGGAGGACTCCCTGGGTCAAGGTGAGAAGAAAAATTGACACCTTGACACAGGGAGTACTCCATCTTTCTGGAATCACTGTATCCCACTGATTTTCCTCATCCCACCAAGTTTATGAAATCCCCACAATGTCTATTTTCCCCTCCAACACCAAGCACTCCAACTCCCCGATTTTACCTCAGACACTTCTAGCATTTGTATAGAAACAGCTGTAATTTCCCTTACAAGTTAAGCCTGCAACCTTCCTCTTGCTATCTCGAGACCTTGTCAGGCAGTCCATGTCACTATCCATGGTCTCAGTGGACAATTTCAATCCACCTCCCTGTAGAAAAGCAACAGGTACCCCCTCATCTCTCTGAGATGAGCCAACCTGAACCAGAGACTTTTCATCTCCTCCTGTCGGCTTTCCCCCAATATTCAGTTTAAAAACTGCTCTGCCACCTTTTTGATTTTAAGTGCCAGCAGCCTGGTTCCTTCTCGGGACAAGTGGAGACCGTCTCGCCTGTACAGCTCCCTCTTGTTCCAAAAAGCATCCCAGTGCTTAACAAACTTGAAACCTTCCCCCCTACACCATTGTCTCATCCATGCATTGAGACTCCTGATCTGTGCCTGTCTCTCCAGCCCTGTGCGTGGAACAGGTAACACTTCTGAGAAGGCTACCTTGGAGGTCCTGGACCTAAGTTTCCTGCCCAGCATCCTAAATTTCTCCTCCAGGACCTCACGACTGCATTTCCCCACATCGTTGGTGCCGACATGCACCACGACCACTGGCTCCTCCCCAGCACTATCTACCAGCCTATCTAAAACACGCGTAATGTCCGCTACCTTCGCACCAGGCAGGCAAGTCACCATACGGTCAGTACGCGGGTTCGCCACCCAGCTGTCTACCTGCCTAAGGATTGAATCACCAACTACCAAGAGCCCCCCTCCCACCCTGCCCAGCGATGGTTCCTTGGTGTGAAAGGATACCCACTCAACAGCTGGGGAAGAGGTCCCTTCTGAGGGCACATTCCCCTTATCCTCAGCACGGTGCCCTGTTTCTCCTTGACCCTCATGCTCCCTGAACAGCGGAGGGGCTGCCAGATCCCACCCCCATGGAAAAAACACCATTTTCATGTGGATTCAAAATTTTCAGGAAATTGACACCTCTACCCTCTGCTTACTTCCTATTTGTGAGAAAGCAAATACTGTAGGTGCCTAGCTCAGAAAACACTCCTACTCGAGCAGTGACAGGCAAGACTGCCGCTATTAAAAGAGGCTCTTTGGCAGTCCAGTCCCCAGTCAACAAGACATCAACTATGACCAAATACTACGGAATGCTCCTTGATGTGTCAGGATCAGAGTTCAGTTCTCATAGGGGAGAAACCACAACACTGTAATGGCAAATTTCCCCTTTTATTCATGAGCTTATTACTAGTAAGTGAACTTACCCATGTCCTCTTATACTGAGGTTAAAGCAACCTAGACGGTCACAACCAAGTGAGTCAGCACCACACTTGTGGCAAAAGAGAGAGAGAGAGAGAGAGAGAGAGAGAAGTGAGTAGAAAGTCACAGTACTGGAGTCCTGACTATTGTAAAGTATCTCGTACAGGTGAACCAAATGCTTCACAGAATCTCAGGACGGAGTCCCTTTGCCACCTTCCGCCATCTCCTAACCCCACCAGTTCCTCCAGTTAGTCACAAAAGCACATTCCAAGCCACATGAGAGTAGAGATGTAAAATTTCCGGAAAAAAACGGAAGTTTTCGGAAAAATTGAAAAAAAATGCTACATTAGCATTTCTTTTGTCTTTTCTAGATTGAAAGTCATTCTGTTACTTTAGGAACATAAAATATGACTATGAACATTTTTACTTGGCATGAAATTATCACAACTAGCATATTAAAAATATAGTGTATCCAAACAATTATTACATACAGAATACCCACCCACATGCAAAAACAAAACTGAAACTTTTTTATTTTCTTCTGACAATCGCACCTCCTAAAGGAAGAAATGCATCTTGTTCTTGCATTGGAGAGTTCCGTTTGTAACCTAGGACTTGCTTGTCCTCAGTGCACAGAAATTAGATCAATCTGATACCATATATATATATATATTTTAGAAATGATTTGGAAAATATTTGAACACCTTGTCTTAAAATATTTTATTCATCATGTTAAAATAAAACGTTCCATAATCAATTTTTTTTCTTTTCTTTTCCTTTTTCAATTTTTCGGAAAAAAACAAAAAGGATTCAGGAAAAAAACGGAAGAAAAACGGTTTTTTTCCGAATTGTTCCTGTTTTTTTCTGGGCCTTCACATCTCTACATGAGAGCCCATCCAATAGCTCAGATGGTTTCCCCTTTACCTGTAGCACAATGCAGGTGGGCTGGTAGAAGTCTATTACTTGATTAATGACTGGCTGGAAAAGGTGCTTGTAACCTTCAAAGAGAAGACAAGATCGCAGTTACAGCCCTGGAAGTTTGAGAGTGCGCAGAAGAGCGGACCCGCCACAAGGCCCACAGGAAACCTTCCACTCACTTTGGTCATCAATTCCATCACGCAAAGGCACATTCAGGCAGTAATAACGACCACTCTCTGCCCCAACTTCATACATGTCACCTGGCAGGAGAAAGCAGGGACCAAATTCAAATGCTGTTCTTTAAATACTAAGAACATAAAAGCACAACAGAAAGTATAATTCAGATCTTCAGCAGATTTGCGCAGACAGAGCTCAAAACATCTCTGTTTCACTATGCGGTTAGGTCACCAAAGTCACTCTGGGATCCCTGTCCTACTGCAATGGTTTTACACACATGAATCTCAAAGACCTCTGTGGGTATTGCAACACTGAAACGGTCAAAGGGGGATTGTGCAAGGAGTCTTTGTTCCTGCAGACAAAGAGCAATCAAGAGCTCCATACCTGTACCGGGGAAGAAGTAGTTTCCATATTTGTGAAAAGACACTGTCATGACCCGGTCTGTCAGATAAAAAGCCTCTTGGACACCGTCTCCATGATGAATATCAATATCGATGTAAAGGACACGCGGGTGATATCTGGCAGAGAGCAGAGATGAAGAGATATATTGAGAGTCCCAGTCAGAAGCCGAGTTGCACCTGGGCCATATACTGTGCCCGAGAGGTGCCCCCTCCCCAGCCCTTGGTTTATTTATTTTTATTTATTTATTTATTTTTGAATTTATACCCCACCCTCCCCGAAGGCTCAGGGCGGCTCACAAGGGACAAAAATGCCCAAGTTAAAACATTAAAACAGTAAAGAATAATATAAAATACAACAATACAATTTACTAAAATTTGCTTTACGGTGCTCTAAAATTATTTAACTATAAAAGTACAAGATGGGATTCTAAAATTATTAACCAGCAACAGTAATAACAATAAATATAGCAGCAACAATATACGTCCATACAGCGTTGACCTCTGCCAGGCACGTCTCGCACCCCCAATAGTCCCCGCTCTAAGGATGGTCAATTTGCGGGACTAGTGAGGGGGGCGTAGATAGAATGATGGTGACATAATGATGATGGCATAAGGATGGTAGTGGCATAAGGATGGTTGGGGGAGGGAAAATTTTACAGTTATTATTAAAGCTGGATAGAAGGGGGAAGGGGGGGGGGGGGGGGGGGGCTGACCTCTGAAACCAATGAATGATCTAAGGAATACCAAGCACTGATAGGACAAATGTTACTGTGATGGGGGCTCAGAAAACCTTTGCTGAGCCTGAGCAAGCTGAAAGCCATCCTCATCTGTTCAGTTTCTTAACTTTTAAATCCTGCCTCTTCCCAAATATTTTTGCTCAAGGCACCCTGAAGCACAGACTGACTGAAAACACAGATTGATCCGTGTTGAGATGGATTTGGTAAGGATGGGAATGTAGCATCCCACAACCAATCAGCCTGTGGGCAGTGTTCCCTCTAAGCTGAGTTAGTGTGTGCTAGCTCACAGTTTTTTAGCCTCCGGCTCACACATTTTCGTCTCAGTTCAGGAAGGAGGGCTCCAGAACACACTAATTTATGCAGTAGCCGAATCACCTGCTCACAACTTTAATGCCTGTAGCTCACAAAGTAGAATTTTTGCTCACAGGACTCTACAGCTTAGAGGGAACATTGCCTGTGGGCGTGGACGGACAGCAAATGGTGCAGGGGTGGCCAGTGCGCCACTTTAGGCTGACGCTCTGGTAGTTCTGTGGAAAAGGGACTCTCAATGGATTTGGCTTTTGGAGACACAGAGCGACTGTGACAAGAGGCACGTCCAGACAGCCCCTCAGCTGCAGAAATGCAAAAGGTTCAAGAAGAGTCTTCATTCATGAGCCTAGCGCTGAAAGGCTGGACAGCCCTGCTTTGACAGGTTCCTTACTCAGGGTTTTTGGCTAAGTAGTAATGGCAGAAAGACAACAGGGCTCCGTGATACTGTCCATAAAGCCTCACTGAAGGCTGCAATCAGTGCAAAATGCTGCAACCAGCCTCATTCCTGGAGCATATGGCACGGATGTGCCTCTTTTATGACCGATCAACTTAACTAGCTGGTTAAGTTTTGGGCACAGTTTAAGGGGCTCATTACTACACGGCCATACAGAGTCTGGGTCCAAACATTCTTAAGCAGCACCTCTTCCCATATGATCTCTTTCATCGTGTGAGTTCTGTGGAGAAGGCTCAGCGCTGTGGGTCCGAACCAGCCACCAGGTTAATCACCCAAGGATTTCTTAGTCTTCAAGCTCTCCGCTCCCCAATGAGACGCATCAGAGCTCCACTCTGGGGTTTGGTCTACTTCCTGGCAGTTTGGAGTTGCAAATGTAGACTGAGTTTACTGTAGACCATAACTTAACTGAGTTATACTTTTTGGAATGTTGCTCCTTTCAGTAAACGGCCTTCAGATTGCGTTTTCTAGCATGCAATGTTACGAAAGGGGAAGCCCTGATGTATTCCAAGCACTGAAAGCTGCCTTGAAGCAAATTTATTCATCTTACCAGCCCTAAGCCAACTCCATTTCTTCATCTACCTTCCCCTATCCTCACTTTGCAGGCTGCATGTAAAGGGTAGAAATATTTTGCAGGTAGGCGTGGAAAGACCTTCTACAGGAACGTGGCCACAACCCCAAAGAACAAATGGATCTGTGCTCTTGCACAATGAGCCACCTGAGGGCACCTGGAGCCTCGGGGGAGGCATTTCTGCAAGCAGAGCTTGCTTCTCAGTTGAAACAGAAAGATGAGCTGGGTAAGAACGGCTCCATGTCAAAGAACAGCCACAAAAACAGCAGAAGAGGCATTAAGGGACAAGCAAAACAGCTAACAGAGAAAAGGAATGGGAAGAACCACCAGCACAAAAGTATGATTTAAACAAGCAAACAAAAATTAGTCTTACAGAGAAGCCCCGTTGCATAAGGCATCTTTCACAACACCTGTCTCCCCCCCCCCAAACAGCTGCACTCGTGCCCCGTCTCTTACTTGAGAAGCTCCAAAATGCCAATAACGATGTCATTGACGTAACAAAAACCAGAGGCCTGGAATTGGGAGAGAGGAAAATGGTATCAACACGGAGCCACGATAAGTCTTCCCCACCCTCCACTACGAGGAAAGCCTTCTGTTACCTCAAACTTCTTTGCATGGTGCAGGCCTCCTGCCCAGTTTATAGCAATATCACAAATCTAAGAAAGAAAGGGACACACGAGCAGAAAACACAGAACTAAGTGCTGCTAAAACATTAACAGATGCCAATATCACACCCTCTGTTTTAAACGACCCCTCCTTTTCTCCATACACCTCTGGGACAAAACCGCTAAGGATTTTGCCGAGACCGGTGAGTGCAATTCTTCCTATAACGATTCTTAGGATTTAGGTAGCGTTTTCAAAGGTGACCGACGTGTGTTTTTATAACATATACAAGCTGCCAGCCTCCAGGTGCTAGCTGGAGATCTCCTGGGGTTACAGCTGATCTCCAGCCAACAGAAATCATTTCATGGAGAAAATGGCATTATATCCCAGGCATTATACCCCACTGAAGTCCCTCCCCCATCCCCACCCTCCTCAGGCTTCACCCCCATAATCTCCAGGTATTTCCTAACCCAGAGCTGGCAACCCTATATAACAGCCTTTTAAGGCAGGTCAGTATTATCCTTAATGAAGGCCTGAGGCCAAGAGCAGCATGCCTGAGGCTGACTAGTGAGTCTGTGGCAGAGGTGAGATTCAAGGAACCAGGCACCGCCCTCCCCCCCAATCCATAGCTCCATCCCAGCTTTCACGACACTCCGTCAGAGCAGACAGCTGTAAATGCCATTCAGGTGGGCAAAAATGCAGGGCAATCACAACACGGCAGGAGCCCTTGGGACACCAGCCCTTGGCTGACAGTAGCCGTCCTACAGGCAGGAAGTGGGTAAGCCCAGCACCTTTCTTACCTTATTGTTCAGCTGTGTTGCTCCTTGCAGGGAGGCCCCAGTGTAGCGAGAGCAAAACTCAAACAGCCCTGGGAAGACTGGACTGAGGAAAAACACAAAGCTTGAAGTGGCAGTCAGAAACATAGAGCTGGAAGGGGCCATCCAGTCCAACCACCTATTCAATGCAGGATCCGCCTAGAGCATCCCTGACAACTGCTTGTCCAGCCACTACTTGACATCTGCCAGTGAGGGGGAGCTCACCACCTCCCTAAGCAGCCGATTCTGCTGACCTACTCTTACTGTAAATCCCCCCCCCGCTAATATCCTAGTCTCTTTCCACTCATAATTTTAATCCATTATTGTGAGTCCTGTTTTCTGCTGCCAACAGGAACAGCTACTTGCCCCCCTCCAAGTGACAGCCTTTCAAATATTTCAAGGGACCGACTGCGTCCCCCCCTCAACCTCCTCTTCTCCAGAGTGAGCATTCCCAAATCCTGCCTTTCCTCACAGGGCTTCTTGGTCTCCAGGCCCTGACCATCTTCGTCACTCTCCTCTACATCCACTCCACTGTATTGTCGTAAGACAGAAAAAAAATGTTGCCTTGCCCATCTGATGTTCATCTCATTCCTAGTGGCAAGCCATCTTGGCTTGCCACTAGGAATGAGATGAACATCAGATGGGCAAGGCAACATTTTTTTTTTTGTTTGGTTAGCCAGTGCCAGAGCAGTAGCATGCCATTTCAAGCTACGCCATCAGACCAAACGAAATGGTTGCCAATCCCCAGCTATATAAAGAGCAAAATCGATTACTGATGCATTTCTCCCCCATCAGTTCAGACGGGTGGCCTTGATGCCAACTATTGTTGCCATGTTCATGCCAACTATTGTTGCCATTTATACACTAATTGCAAGTTATTGCAATAACTCAAGACGGCAACAGAGAACTGGCATCAATTGCCAACATTATGTTGATAGACGAGGAAACAAATCAGCTCATGTGCCTGGCCAAAACGAACATTATCTGGCCACTGTTGCAGAGAACCACAGCATCACCGCTGCTCATAGGGATGGCTTGAAGCTCCCACAGTGACGTGGCCTGATGAGACCAGGAAAATTTCCAGTTAACTTAGACTGCAGTGCCCCTAGCGCTTCCTTAAAGGGACATTTTCGCTCAACATCTCTCTACCCACATTCTGTGATGTCATTTTATTCCCCTAAATAAGAAACAAATTCACTTTATTCTGTGGCTCAGTGTTTGGGTGTTAACAGTCAATCCCACTGCAATCAATGTGACTCTTCAAGGTGCCACAAGCCTACTCTTTGCTTTACCTGCAGCACACTAACAGGCCTGCCCCTCCAGAATGCCACCACAAGAAGTAGGAACAGAGTCTGTAATTTGTTTCTTGATTCCACCCCCCTCCCCCAAAAGAAACAATTTGGGGATTTTTAAAGTTTCTGTTTGAGATCTTCACCTGTGTGCAGAACCCCAGGGGTTTTTTTCCCCCAGGGGGAAGTAATGTCAGTCAAGCCAGTAGTTACAATTAGCTTATGTTCACAATACTGATGTATCAGAGCTGGGGCATTAGTGACTTTTAAAAAGGTATACTCCACCCTTCCATAAGTTCACAGTGGATGACAATGTCAAAAATGAAAACCAATTTGGACTCTCTCTGTGTGCCTAACTATATCCACCACTGTGCTTCCTTATGATTCTCCCTGCATATTTAGGGTCTTTTCTGTTCCATTCTTAATAAGCACAAAGTTCCTCTTACATCTTCAGACACTATCACCTGTACTTCAGGCTTTTATTAATACTTGCAGACCAACAGGTCATAAGCAAACAGCCAAAAATTATATTGATGTATAGACAATGTAAGAAACAGAAATATACAATATGAGAGACATAAGAATACATTTTAACATTAAGAAGTGATGCCCTGGCCATAGACAAAAATTTTGCAACTGCAGGAGTCACATTCGGATAGATATCAACTAGTAACTTAGCTATAACCTCTTGTTTTGTAACGAAACTCCATTTTTGGATATAGGTTGTGATCCATTTGTCCCAGGTCAAATTGTATTTACTGCAACAAATTAAAAAGTGCCGGATTTGCAGTCACATAGCTGCTCAGAGAAAGGGATTCCTAGAAATCTGCCTGCTAGTTCCCCTAGAGACAGGGCATTTCCTCACCTGTATTAGATCCCCCAAAGTCTTTGTTTCATGCAAACCTCTGTTTTTACAACAGACTGCCCCCATTTACTTCCTCCAGAAGTCCAGCACCCAACCTACTGGAAGAAGTGAGCAATGACTCACGAAAGCTCATAACCGGCTACAAATGTTGTTAGTCTTTAGGGTGCTGCTGGACTCTTGCTCTTTTATACCTCCCAACCCAAACAGTGTTATTCAACGTACCACTATTTTATTTTCTCTTCAGCTTTTTTGACACAACATTACCTCTCGTCCTCTAAATGCAAACAATTCCACTCCTATTCTCTTATCCTCTATTATTTTGATCCTGTCCTTTTATGTGATTCCCTGTATCCTATCCTTAACGTTAAAAACGTATGTGCTCTCTTGCCACTTATATTTCTGTCCTCTTGCATCTTTGCTTCGACATGCAATATTTTCTGGACAAAATTTTCAGCCTCTGCCGATACAGTAACAGAAGCTTCACAACAAGATACGGTTTCCAGTAATAATTTCAACTTAGATGGGAGTGACTGTTAGACGGAAAAATAATCAGACAAATACAACAAGACAGGAACCAAAGGCCTAATCTGTGAGGATACATTACATTAAATATTCAACACTGATAAATACTGACATGAACACAGAGGAGCTTTCTTTTGTTGTTCAGTCGCACAGTCGAGCCCGACTCTTCGCGACCCCATGGACCAGATCACGCCAGGCCTTCCGGTCTTCCGCCGTCCTCTGAGGTTTGCTCAACTTCATGTTCATTGCATCTATGACACTGTCTAACCATCTCATCCTTTGCCGTCCCCGTCTTCTTTGAACCTCAATCTTTCCCAGCATCAGGTGAATAACAAGTGAATGTTGACAATAACATTTGAGAGATTATCAATGTCTCTCCAAGTTTTCAGAGACCCTCAATATTCATCTGAGACTGCCAGCATTCACATGTCAGGACTGACTAAAGGATAGGCATTCAACATATACATAGCTTTGTGTTCTTGCTGAGCTTGTGGGCCATGCAACATGTGAAGTCCTTGTGTGTCCAACAGAGTGAGTTTGGACAGCTTCCAAGACCTCATGGTGGAATTATTTTCTTTAGTAGAGTAAAACAAATGTGCACGCTTCGCTGTTAAGGAAGCACACTTGAAAACAAGCCCTAAGTGAAGCCTTTAGATGCTGAGCTTTAAAGCCATACCCTAATTAACAGATAGCTGAGAAGCAGGACAGTAGGAACTTGACAATTAAGAGGCAATGGGACCTGGGTGAAGAGAGACTGCAAACAACTAAACCAAAGGGCAAGAAATGGGTTCAGATTTCACACAAATTGCAATATCCAGCTAAAGCCTTTGACGACAAACCTCTACTATACTTAGAATGAACAAGCAGGCCACAGTGACCAGAACCTTAAAAGAGTTTTCCAGTGTGACTTTAATATACAAGGCTGCGGTCACACAGAGCATTAGCCACGCTACAGAGACGGAAGATAGGCGGATTTTCCAGGCGCGATCACAGCGCCACATCTGAGAAGCGTAGAGCTCCAATGGCGAACCCGAGGCTTCCCGCCGAAGATGTGGGGTAAAAAACTAGTACCTCCGAGGTACTAGTTTCTGAAAACCGCGGGGCAAGGGCGGGCGCCTGATCGCGTTTCCGGTGGCAAGTCGTGGCATCCGGCGCCCGCCCATGTCCCGACGCGATGCGCACAAGCACCCAATGGCGCATGCGCACACTTCGTTTAAAAACAAACAACACAGCCCCCTCCTCTTTTCCGTACCCCCCCCCACTCCTGGCTCGGCCTGCTTGAGAGGAACTCTCTGCACCGGGCAGCAGAAGGGGAGGTGCAGAGGGGGCGTGACGGGAGGGCGGCCCGGCTGAAGCTCCTCCTGGAGGGGACCGGAGGATACAGTTTGCATTCCTCTGCCGCCCTGAAAGGGGTTAAACCCACAGAGCCTTTTGCCAGTGAGGCCGCTTCTTTGCCGCGCCACAGGATTGTCCTGTGATCGGCACCTCCCCCCTAACCACGGGACCTCTACGGGACGTCTGACTGCGCAGCTGCGCGTTATTTTGCTCCGGGACAAACAGCCACGCTCCCCCCCCCCCCCCCCGCATTTTCCTGCCCGTGTGACCGGGGCCCAAGTTCCTCAGACCTGGTCTGAACCTCAGCCTCCCCACATATCTAAAAGAAGAGTAGTACTTACCAGTCGTCCCCCACATTGAAAGCATTGAGGCTCTTGGTAAATCCTTGCATGTTGGTTGGACTCACCCTCTGAAGGAAATCAATGTAATCTTCTGAGTGAAAACGGCACATATCATGCTGGGATGCTTGGTACGGCTTAAATACCTGCAAGAGAAATTCCTCTCCTTTAGAGCAGCGGAGGGGGAAATCGGCTGAGATTATGTCATGGCTAAGGACAGTTGTTTCTGTAATATATGTAGACTTCGGAGCATCAACCACAAAGCCAGGGAAGTTACGGCCCTGAAATGCACAGTAGTGACCCAAAACCAAAGCTGTACTTGACACAACCAACAGAATGCTTACAATCATCTTCTTGTAGAGTCCGTAGTGCAGCACCAGGCTGTGGGTCAGGGCCAGGCGATGGGGCTTCATGGGATGTCCAGCCCCTAATACGACAGGAAAGGGGGGGGGGACAAAGTTATTAACATACCCACACCATTGCTTAGGTCTATTGCTTAGGATCTAGTGAACCATTATCAAAATTCACAAAGGAGAGAAAACTGGGAGGGGGGAAGAACAGGGTTGTTGTAACAAATGCTGGGACGGCACTAATACCACCACCACCACCATTTATTTAGCACATTTTAGATGTTCAAAGCGATTCACTGACAGTCAAGGGAGATGGCTGTAGCTCTCCTACCGCAGGTACAGTCTAGTCTACGGCCACCCATCAAACTCATGGCAGGAGAGGCAATTGAATCAGGGGCTTCCCAGGTCACCCCCTTATCCACTATGCTGTATCAGGTCTAGCCTACGGACAGTATACACTACGGTTTGCAGAATCAAATGACAGTGTAGCCCTCTCTCTATCAGCGTGGCAGGGACAAACGCCACAGGGTCCCAGAACAGACTCCATCAGTTGCCAGTCCTCCTCCTTATTCATAAAACGATCACACTTAGACTCCTCATTTGCTTGTTTCCCCTTCTGTCCTTCGTTACATCTTGTTTATCAAATTGTGAGCCGTTTCGGCAGAGCTCCAACTAGCATTTAACAAAAAAAACAATCATAATAAAATCGTAATCATTAACATCATCATCCCAAGGTGCATCTTTTCCAGCACGGTTTCCTGAAACACTCAGTTTACAGGAAGCTCACGAAAGGAGCATGAACACCCCTGCCCCCATCTGTCTGCAGCACTATCAGACCCTTAAGAGGTATACAGTTCCTATATACGGAAGGTTTCTTTGTCCACCCTGGCTCAGAGCTGTTGGTTGACCTACCCTTTATAATGTGTTTTCTAATCATGTTACTTTAAAACCGGCTCATCATCGCATCTTGTAGTAGGGCATTCTCTAAATTAATTAAATGTGATGATCTCTGAAAATGTCTTCTGGATTTTAAAAGCCGATAAGTGTTCTCTCTGCTACGCATGGACACAACAGAAACAGTTCATACAATGATGCTTTTTGTGTAATAATGACAGCAGGACTCCTGAAAGAAAACTGCAAGACGAAACTTGGTGCTAAAAATAAAACTTTACCCCTCCAGGATCAGAGCAAAGCTCCATCTAGCCCCCCATCCTGTTTTCAGCAGTGGTCAGTAAGACGCCAAGAGGTCCACAAGCAGGGCTGGCAAGACAACTGTAGGCAGCATTTCATCAGTGGAGACCTTCTGCCTCTGAACTTGCAGGTTTCATTCAGCTATCGTAACTCCTAGCCCACAACAGATCTATCCTCCCTAAATCTATCCAACCCCCTTTTAAAATCCACCCAAAGCAGTGGGCATCACTGCATCATGTGGCAGTCAGTTCCACAAGCCAGGAACCCACTAAGGAGGGCTTCCTGTAGCCGCTCACCACTTCACCAGCGACCGCAAGAACGCTAACTCTTTCTCCATGGCCCAAATGCTTCTCCACCTGTATCATGCGTCTCTGGTGGCATATGAACAGAACAGGGGAGAAAAAGCACACTTTTTACACACAAATTTATTTCTAAACTTCTGGCTACAAGATATGGGGATAGCTTCAAAAGGGGAGCGAACCACTGGTGAGGACCGGGTGACTGAACTCGGGTTTTGCCACAGTGGTGAAACCCACGTTCGTTGGAGTGGCTGAGGGTCCAGAGGCAGGAGAAGGTGCCTTCCATGGGGGCTCCAAGTTGGGGCTGCCAACTGTGGCTTAGGGAAATCCCGCAAATTTGGGGGCAGAGTTTGGGGAAGGGAGAGAGATTATCAGAGGTGTGATGCGATAGAGTCCACCCTTCGAAGCTGCCATTGTCTCCAGGGGAACTGAATTCTGTATACTGGAGAGCAGCTGCGATCACCGGAAACTTTGAACTGTAATCAGTGGGAAGATTTCTAACGCTGTGGGGAAATCCCTGCCCTGCATGTTCATGCCGTCTCTTTGCCTATAGCTGCCTGGGCTTTTCTGGTGAAAATCAAACACGGTAGGCAAGCTCAATGCAGAATATGAAGCGTGGACAAACCTCAGTGCTTGTACCTGGTATCTGCCTTCTTTAGCGGATGTTATTTAATTTATTTACAAGGAAACGTTCCTATTCAAATTCTCCCAGCGAATCCAAGTCACTGATTGGAACTCCGGGAGCTCTCCGGGAGCTCCACCTGAAGATTGGCAACCCTCCAGGGGGGCCCTCTCCTGGGAAACGAGGGGGGGGCGCCTGTCCTCCGCTCTTCTCCCTCACTAGCAACCCAACCACAGCAGCTGTCTTGGCGCGGGAGGTGCAGCTTCCAGGGTGAAAACTCTAAGACACCTTCCAGACGTGCACGGGAAGTTCCTTGTTCGGAGCGATCCTGGGCATGTAAGGTCTCGGGGAGGGGGGGGTGGGGGAGAGGGGCGGAGCGCTCCAAACACGGAACTCCCCCCGCACGTCTGAACGAAGGGAAGCGGCTTAAGAGGTTTTCACGGCACCGGGGAGGGAGTACCTTTCCTTCCACATCCCCCCGACGCACCGTAGTGAAAGTTGCCGACATCCGGGTCATAGAAATAGGCCACGGTCTTCGCCATCGCCCGACTCACACCGCCCCGCCCGCCCCCCCCTCGCGCCTCGCGGAGGGAAGGAGCGCGCGCCGGGAACCGACAGACCTCCCGCCGGCCGCGCAGCCGCCACCCCCCCTCCCCCTCCGCAGTGGCGGTGGCGTCATCACGCACGCGGCGCGCGGAAATGTCGTAGGCACCATAGAGCGGACAAGGGCTAGAGCGGGCCGTGAGGCTCGAAGCGCCGCGTTTCCCCTCACGCTCCTGGAGTTCGGCTGACAGGAGCCAGGCGAGGCGGACTGGCGGAGTCTTGTTATCTTGTTAACCTTCTCGCTGTCTGGAGAAGGAACTACTTTCCTCACGCAAACATTTGGAAAACCGGCCTGTCCACGGTGAATAAGTAAATCCACCTAGAAATGCAGATCCTGTCGTTTCTGAAAGGAGGTGTATTGCCCGAGCGTGGGTGCTTAAAACAACTTTGCAAGGTAGTCCTGGCCGCAGTGTTCCCTCTAAGCTGAGTTAGTGTGAGCTAGCTCACAGTTTCTTAGCCTCCGGCTCACACGTTTTTGCCTTAGCTCAGGACAGATAGCTCAAGAGCAAGCTAATTTATACAGCAGTCACATCTCTCGCTCACAACTTTAATGCCAGTAGCTCACAAAGTAGAATTTTCGCTCACAAGACTTCACAGCTTAGAGGGAGCGTTGGTCCTGGGCAGGGCTCCTTTTGTACTAAAAGCCCAGCAGGAACTCATTAGCATAATAGGCCACACCCAATAGTAAAACTAATTAGCATATTGGGCCACACCCCTGACCACACAGCTCATTAGCACATTAGGCCACACCCCCATGTTACCAGAAGTGTGGTCATCCAGCCACACCCACCTTTTGCTTCTTATTCTGTTGACCTTGTTTGTTGTCAAAACCCAGGGCCTTTTTTTGTAGCAGGAACTCCTTTGCATGTTAGGCCACACACCCCTAATGTAGCCAATCCTAATGAGTTTCTGCTACTGGGTGTGGCCTATTATGCTAATGAGTTCCTGCTGGGCGTGGCCAACTCAGGAGCCAGCCGGAACTCTGTTCCTGTGTGTTCCTGCCCAAAAATTGCCCTGGTTCTGGGTGTTGCTGTTTCTCTGTTGCAGGGAGTGCCTGGGGAGGATGAGAGTCGTTTAGGTTGCTTTGTCAGTCTCCAGGGGGTGGCTGGACAGCTGGAATTACAGAGTATGGTTGCCAACCTCCAGGTGGTACAATCAGAAACTCGAAACTATGACTTTTCCTTCTGAAAAATTCTGTTTGTTGAATTATTGTCTGTCTTTGAATGATATTTGGGATATGTGGATTTTGTTCTTTTGCCTCTTTAAGAAAGCTAGGACGAAACGGAATTAAAGGCTGACAGGTCCATCAGGGGCTGTACAGGAGCGCCTGTACACTATCTGCAGTGATTGAATTTTGAAGAACAAAGGACGTAAGACGGTTTACCATAGCACAAGCACTTTAATTTGTTGAAGGACATTTACAAGCACTTTCATCATATGAGTATTTGAGAATGGACTGTTGATATTTTTGTGATTTGAAAATGGATTGTTGATATTATTGTGGAGACATATGCATGATATTGATGATAAATAAGTAATTTATTAGTATTGAAGCTTGCCATAGTTATAATTTCACAGTTGTGAATTTCTGATTGTATCTTATTTCCGTGGATCACTCTGGATCGTAACCTACAGGTGGTGACTGGAGATCTCCGGCCATTACAGTTGATCTCCAGGCAACAGAGATCAGTTCCCCTGTAGAAAATGACTGCTTTGGAGGGTGGATTCTATACTAGTATTGTACCATGTTGAAGTCCCTCCCTTCCCCAAACCCTGTTCTTCCCAGGCTCCACCCCCCAAAATCTCCAGGTAATTCCCCACACAGAGCTGGCAACCCTAAATTACAACTGGTCTCCAGGTTACAGAATTCAGTTCCCCTGGAGAAAATGGCTTCTTTGCAAGGTGGTCTCTATATAGCATTATACCCAATGATGTCCCTCCCTTTTCCAAATCCCACCCTCCCCGAGCTTCACCCCCCAAATCTCCAGGAATTTCCTAACTCAGAGCTGGCAATTCTACGTTTAGGACAGCCATCTTCCTCCATTCCAGACAGACCCTGGAGTCACCTTTAACTCCTGGCTGCAGCAGTGTCCCACTGAATTGTGTGCATGCGACAGGAAAAAGAGAAAACAGAGTCTCTGAACCTGCTTGCATGAAAAAGAAATTTTCTTCACTGCTGCTGTCCTGCTGCATGGGTGCAAATATAAGTAGGGGACATGGCTGTCTTGCTCTTTGTGTACATATATTATCAGTTGGTCCCTGCAAAATGCAGACGACCGAAAGACATTTCAATAGGGGCTGTGACAGAGCAAGTGGGGCTGTACAACCCACCCATATTACAACTCATGACCATTGGTTGATGAGAACCCAGCAGTGGGTAGGGATGTCAGGCTCCAGGTGGGACCTGGGGATCCCCTGGAATTACAGCTCATCTCCAGACTACAGAGATCTGATCTCTTGGAGAAACAGATAGTTTGGAGGGTAGACAATATGGCACTGTACCCCACTGAGGTCCCTGTCCTCCCCAGGCTCCACCCCCGGATCTCCACGAGTTTCCCAACCTGGATCTGGTGTCCCTAACCCCCATCCTGTTGTAAATTAATCTCCAGCAGGTAGATCAGTATGATCTAAGCTGACAGCTACCTGTCAGCAGGTGGAGTGATTAAGCTAGTTCCAGCCGATTTAGACTGGCACTGGACACTGTGCAGTCACAGTGACTCAGCATGAATCTGATTGGTGGAACTATGTATATAAGTCTTTGT
The DNA here is from genome assembly GCF_001447785.1 of Gekko japonicus. Taxonomy (NCBI): domain Eukaryota; kingdom Metazoa; phylum Chordata; class Lepidosauria; order Squamata; family Gekkonidae; genus Gekko; species Gekko japonicus. Next base: position 105,497 of record NW_015165855.1, on the reverse strand, counting down.
ACAGTTGCCATGTATCTTCTTCTCTCTGTGATGTATGCCTGGCGAAGCACTTTGATTGTGAATATTGTGAATAAACCCTTGTATATAGTGTACCACTGGACTGCTTCAGTGTGGTTACTATAAGGGGCTTCACAGCAAGAACTGCAGTGAAAAGCTGGTAAGGCTGGGAAGCTGGAAAGTCCTTAAGGGTCCTGGCTTGAATAAGGGGCTGGTTTGAATCATCCCACACGCTTAGCGCAACACATCCCCCACCGGTGACCAGAGGGACCTGGCAAGCCTAAGTGGAGGCCAGTGGGCCAGTATTGTTGTATACTGAGGAACTTTTGGCATTATCTTCCTCCGTCACTCCCACAACATTTAACTGGAATCTCATATCACAAACATAGAACTGGTCACTAAAATTAGATCCTTTTGTAGATAAGGGAACACACATTTATGAAGGAAGTACCTAAGAAATCAAAGGCTACTTAGCATAATATGTTATCCGATTAATTAAATGGAACTGTTATTAGATAAACTCTTTTAGCATGTAGAAGAACAAGCTGTACTGAGGAAGAATAGGTCTGGCTTCTGTCAAGTGAAATATTTCCTCATCAGTCTTTTCAGCTTTGTTGGGTGTGTTAACAAGCACATGGATTATGGTGATCCCATGGACATTATAGAAATCCAAAAAGTTATTGACAAAGCCCTTCACCAAGGTCCCCTCGGTATTCATGCCTATGAGAGAGAAGATGCAGCCAAGAAACTGAGTAAGAAGAGAATTTGTAAATACATGAATTCTGCTCTCAATAAGCTTATTGCAGCAGGTGTTTGAGCAAGCCTGTCTGCGGAATCATGACTTTTCATGCTACTCAGATATAAGAATACAAAAGACACTAAGAACATTTTACTGGCTATTGCACTTTATTTGCATTGGATGACACTTAAGGTGACAAAGACCAGGCAGTATCCGGCAGTAGAGAAGAGGATTATGTCATTGGTTTATTCTTATTGTGAAGGATATATATGTCCATGGGATTTCACAGAAATGTATTAATATTTATCAAACTCTTGAAAAATTGAATTGACTTTTCGTAATTATATCACAGTTGTTATTTATTTTTCATTTACCAATCCTGTGATCTCTCTGGCTACTGTAAACTATCTGGAGATTGGAAACCCTGGGAGTGGGTGGAGGAACATACCTGAGGTGCCCCCATGGAGAGAGGAAAAACAGAAGAGGGCTTTCCTCCTGTGGAAGTGTTGGAAGAGACCCAGCTGAAGACAAGTGCCACAGATACATAGCAGGTGATTGTGTCATATATGGCAAAGACGATGAGGAGATCAGAGACCTCTGGACTGGCAGCAGTGCTTTTTTTTCTGGGGGAATGCACAGGAACAGAGTTCTGGAACCTCTTCAACAGAATTCTTTAAAAAATGTTTAAAAGTTCATGAGTTTTCAGTACACAGATTGAAAACTTCATTCCCCTCGAGAGTTCCGGCACCTCTTTAAAAAAAAAAAGTCCTGACTGGCAGTGAGTGTTTGAAGTGGAGGACTGTATGCTGTCTCCTGCCTCAGACTTCAGAGACAGCACCATAGATTTGGATAGATAGAGGAGTCAGGACACACAGAGCATCCTTTCCTTCCTGCTATCTGATACTATCCCTTTGAAGTAGAATGCTATTCTTATGGACAATATTTCCTTCCTTCTGGCCTAACACATCTCTCTCTCACACACACACACAAAGGAGGGGGACACCCTCCATCTTCGGCACCATGGATACAGAACATGCATTCTGCGGCTGCATCCATCCTAGCTAGTTAGATTACATTCTATTCACACATACATACATAGACCTTTATTGGCATAACTACATTCTATTCCTACCTTTCACCTATACTATCTAGAATGGAGTTCCCTAAATAAAGAACTCTTATTAGTTTGAAACTTACAAGTGGCTCCGAGTAATTTTGTAGCTTTGCTAGCACACACAGTACCAAGATGCTGCTGCTGTGTGTAAGCCTAGTGCTACCAGTAGAGATTCATGGTCATACCATACCAGTGACTCTATCAGTGAGGAGATTGTCAATTATTTTTGTGAGGGCCACTGAGTGAAGGAGCCCCTTTGCAGGGGGTCGAGAGAGGGGCTGAAGGCAGAGTCAAGACTGCAGGTTAGCGGCATGCCATGCCATAGACGTTTGGAGGCAATTGCACATCAAGGAAATTGGACAATGGCTGGGGAAAGAGGCAAGGTCAGAGGACTGTTTTTGTGAGAGGGGGAAACAGATTTGGTTGAATACAGTAGGGAAGAAGCCAGAGGAAAGTGGATGGTTATGCAGTGAAGAGACAGCAGACAAGAATAGGCTCAAGTGGGCATTTGGAAGGGTTAAATGAAAGTAACAGCCATCTAGTTAAGGGGGGGAGATGATGTGGGAGGAGGGTGAATTAGGAAAGGACAGAAATTGGAGGATGGTTGCATCAAAGAGGCTTAGCCAGGGAGATGGCAGACAAGGAGGAGAGGATTAATTCTGTTCTCCTCCAGAGGTGTTCAGCTACATGAGGACATGAACAAAAATATGAAATAAAGTGAGTGGACCAGAGCGGGTTCAAAGAAATTACAGACATTAAAGCTGACATCACAGTGAAGGAAGGAAGGCCACAGAGAAGACCAAGGTGAACTACTCATCGGAGTCTGATGGAAAACTTTGTAGGAGCTCAAGGGATTCAGGATAGCTATAGAGATGCAGAGGGAACCAAGTTGTGCCGAACTGGTTTCAGAGGCTCAGTAATCATGGGATGGGTGTGGGCAGGGGACAAAACTGGCAGAGTTTTGAAAGGAGAAGCCAGTGCAAACAGTGAAGCCAAGTGTATGGGGAGAGAGACCTCCAAAAGAGAGAGCAGTAGTGTTGGGAGGAAGAAGCCAGATGCTAAAGATTCTGAGAGGAGAAAACGTCATGGAAGGCAACTGCTCTCTGGCTAAGGGAGCAGCAGTCCCAAAGACTGCGGGGAGGTTGGAGGAGTGACAGTGCAAGTCAGGCTCTCACAGTTCCTGTCGGGACACTGCTGGCACGGATGGAGCCCTTAGGGCTGCCAGGTCCTCCCTGGCTGCCAGCAGCAGATGGGGGTGGTGGTGGTACAGTTGCCACATTGGGGTTGGGAAAACTCCTGGAGATTTGGGGAGGACAGGGACCTCACTGGGGTACAATGGCATAGACTCCACCCTCTAAAGCATCCATTTTCTCCTGGAGAACTGATCTCTGTAGTCCAAAGATGAGTTGTAATTCCGGCAGATCCCCGAGTCCCACCTGGAGATTGGCATCCCGATATGCTGCATGGTGTAGTGATTAAGAGCGGCAGACACTAATCTGGAGAGCCAGGTTTGATTCCCCACTCCTCCTCCACCTGAAGCCTGCTGGGTGGTCTTGGACCAGTCACTGTTCTCTCTGAAGTGTTGTGGGGAAAGGAAGGGAATGTGATAGTAAGCCACTTTGAGACTCCTTAGGGTGGAGGAAAGCGGGGTATAAAAACTAACTTTTATCCTAAAAGATGTCAGGAGATCAGGCAGGCAGATGGGAGCTCCTACAAGCTTCGGCGAGTAGATAAAATGGGAACCACTCCTTAGAGAGGGTGGGCACGCCAATCTCCCTTGTGGGAGGGTGTTAGCTGACGGTCGGACGTCCTGGTCGAGGCTTGGAAGGCGAAATAGCTTCTCGGCTACGAAAGAATCCCTGCAATGGATGTTCCGGCCAGGCGGTGGCAGTGTGGCGATTGACATACGGGTCCTGAAGCCTGGCCAGCAAGCAGCCGTGCGGAAAACGATGGAGCCAAGCCAGAAGACGTCTATACCGGTCAGTGATGGTGCGTGCAATTGAAAATGAATATATGTTGTCTTCCCTATCCCCTACAAACAATGTTAGTCCCTTGTCTATACTGAGTAACTGTACATCACTTTGAGCCCACTGGGGAAAGCGATTAATAAATGGAAAGTACTATTATTATTATGACTCAGCCCTATCCCACCTTCCTGAGTAGATATAAATTAGCTGCCTACCATTTTTCTTCTCACATTGACACAGAGAGTACTCCATCTTTCTGTGTTATACCACTGAGGATGCCAGTCACAGCTGCTGGCAAAACGTCAGGTACTACGATGCCAAGACCATGGCCATACAGCCCCGAAAATCTACAACTAATGAACTCTGGTCGTGAAAGCCTTTGACAACACATATATTTACAGCGTTTGACATGGCATATCTAATGCTTTTTAAAATTAGAAAAGAACAAGAGTCCAGTAGCACCTTAAAGACTAACAAAATTTGTGGCAAAATCTGGCTACAGCACAACAAAGTTGTCTTAGAAAGTTTTCATTGCCTTAAGAAACCCTCATTTAGGACTGAAATATTTCACTGTCACTAGCATCACCGAAGATGTATTTTCCGTACTCCTTATATAACAATTAAAGGTAAAGGTAAAGGTTCCCTTGCTCGAAAGCCAGTCGAATCCGACTCTAGGGTTGCGGTGCTCATCTCCGTTTCAAAGCCGAAGAGCCAGCGCTGTCCGAAGACGTTTCCGTGGTCATGTGGCCGGCATGACTAAACACCAAGGCGCACGGAATGCTGTTTCCTTCCCACCGAAGTGGTACCTATTTATCTACTTGCAATTTCTTGCTTTCGAACTGCTAGGTTGGCAGGAGCTGGAACTAGAGACGGGAGCTCAGTCCATCACGCGGCACCCGGGTCTCGAACTGCTGAACTACTGACCTTCCACAGCCTGCAGTTCAGCGTCTTAACCACTTGAGCCACCGCGGCTTTGAAACATTGTCATTGTTTCAAACTTGGAATCTTCCTACATAAATTCTGCTGGCTGGTAGGGAACCCAATGAGGACAAAAATTATTTAGAGATTTTATATGTGCCTCACTAGAGTCCTGTTTGAGGCAGTTTACCAGTAAAACTCATGCCATAAAATCATAAAAAAACAAGAACAATTTATTAATGGTAAAAACATTCCATGGATTTAAGAACAACACAAAACAAACAGTGAACAACCAGATTTAGCAGGAAAGGCCTACTGAGTTCAATCAAAGGGAATAAAGGACTTGTTTGACTCTGCCGTTGAGACTGATAGGACTTAAAAGTGCTTACATTTGGACAGATCACGATTCTTTATTAAATATCTGTTTCTACGTTAGGCAATCTGCAGGTGACACCTGGAGATTTCTGTTTCTACGATGGATCTCCAGATGACCAAGATCGGTTGCCCTGGAGAAAAGGGCTGCTGTGGAGGGTGGACTCTATAGCAGGGTACACAGCTGAGGTCCCTCCCCTCCTCAAACCCTGCCCTCCCCAGGCTCTACCCCCCAAATCCCCATGTATTCCAAGCCAGATTTGGCAATGGTATTGACAGGTCCCTTCTGGCCATGAGGGGTAAGGTTGATAGAACCAGGTTGAGAAACTCCTGGAGGCCTGGGGAGGACAGGGACCTCAGCGGGTAGGGTTGCCAGCCTCCAGGTGGGGCCTGGGGATCCCCTGCTTTTACAACTGATCTCCAGCTGACAGATATCAGCTCCTTTGGGGGAAATGGCTGCTTTGAAGGGTGGACTCTATGGCATTGTACCATGCTGAGGTCTCTCCCCTCCCCAAACCCTGCCCTCACCCCCAAACTCTCCAGGTATTTTCCAACCCAGACCTGGCAACCCTATCAGTGGGGTACAGTGCCACAGAATCCACCCTCCAAAGCATCCCTTTTCTGCAGGGGAACTGATCTCCGTAGTCTGGAGATAAGCTGTAATTCCAGGGGATCCCCAGGTCCCCCCAGGAGGTTGTAGCAATCCGAGCTACAGTGTTAGGAAAATCAAGTAACAAATAAATATACACTGCAAGAAACTTTTGTAAATTAATGTGTTCTGTTTATCATTCTATAAAGTGCATTGTGTATTATTATAACATCCTAATCAGGTATATATATTCAGTACATTCAGTATAACAATAACACTCAGTTCATACAATATAACAACTACCAGTCAATTTTGCATCAGTATTGCAGTCTTGAGAATGACAGGAGCGCTCCATCCATGAATTTTAGCTGCACAATGTGTCTTTTGTAGGACCAGCAATAAACATCAACACAACTATAAATGAAAGCTTTCCGCCTTCTGGAAGACTTCACGCAAGTAGAAGCGGGCTTGTAATTCTGGAAACTCCCATTGGGATTTGACTTTTAAAGTACTGATGCAAAATTGACTGGTAGTTGTTATATTGTATGAACTGAGTGTTATTGTTATACTGTGTACTGAATATATATGCCTGATTAGGAAGTTATAATAATACACAATGTACTTTATAGAATGATAAACAGAACACATTAATTTATAAAAGTTTCTTGCAGTGTATATTTATTTATTACTTGACCCACCTGGAGGCTGGCTTCCCTAGCTGGCAACCAGTGTTCCCTCTAAGCTGAGTTAGTGTGAGCTAGCTCACAGTTTTTTAGCCTCCGGCTCACACATTTTTGTCTTAGCTCAGGAAGGACGGCTCCAGAGCAAACTATTTTATGCAGTAGCCAAATCGCTTGCTCACAACTTTAATGCCAGTAGCTCACAAAGTAGAATTTTTGCTCACAAGACTCCACAGCTTAGAGGAAGCATTGATGTTGACCAGTGTTCCCAATAAGCTGAGTTAGTGTGAGCTAGCTCACAGTTTTTTAGCCTCCGGCTCACACATTTTTGTCTTAGCTAAGGAAGGACGTCTCCTGAGCAAACTATTTTATGCAGCAGCCAAATCGCTCGCTCACAACTTGAATGCCAGCAGCTCACAAAGTAGAATTTTTGCTCACAAGATTCCACAACTTAAAGGGAGCATTGCTGGCAACCCTTTTTGTTTCCCACTTTTCTCTCACACTGGGGATTCAAAGGAGTTTAAATCACACGTAGACATTAAACAATATAGATTTAGAGAAAAACATGCAACGTTACAATCCCCTCGCCAGGTTGGTGCTGGTTCTACCAGAATGGCTGGCAGAAGGCCACAGGCTAAGGGCCAGACGTCCTCTTGGTCTTCCCCTTCTGCTCATGCCAAAGGGTCTTGTAGGCAGCCAAGTCCAGATTTGGAGTTGCCTACGAAAAGGGGAGGGGCCGAAGCTGAGCCAAGGTCGTCTTCCGCTGGCTCAGATGCTCCCGCTTCCTCCCACTCTTTCTGTGAAATCAATTTTGGAAAAATTATGCCAGACAGGTTACATTTCCTAATACCCATTATTTTTATTGCAACAAGCGAACACGGCTACCGTGCTGGCATTACCAGCCCAATGCTATTTTAGTGATTTAATCAAACTTCTTCGTTGTCTGTGTGTTTCTAGCCAACCCAAAAAAGTGTTCTAAATGAAACAATAACAGCCTGAACTCAACGGGTTTAGATGCATCTCACTCTGAGCCTGCACAAGATAGTTTGCTTCTCTTGTGCTGCTGGTCGTTTGGGCATTTCAGATCAGCAAGGTGCAAAAGTGAGATAAGGTCACCACACTTTCTTAAAGCGCAAGTGCGTCATTGGACTGACGGGTGGAATGGCCCTGCGGGGAAAAGAGGTAAGAATTATGCTTCTCAAACCAGCATTTTCCCCACAGATTTCCCCATTGGGTGCTAAGAACCCTGTTGCTTATTTCCTGCCTACCATTAGGTTCGTGCTAGATGGGACAGGGAGTCGTGTGTCTTTCATTTAAAGTGTTTATCAAAAATGTATGGACCAAAAACAGTGTGGAGAGGCTGTGAATGCAGGCAGGGGGAGTGAGAAAGCAGAAGCAATTGGAACCTTTATATTTCTGGCAGTTTTTCTGCTCAACATTGCCCCACAATTGGCTTTAGTTTTTGTTTTGCCCACAGTGGATAAAAAGTGTGAAATCAGCTCATGTGTCTGAGTGGCCCTGAGCAGAAATATGGTTGGAAGAGGAAAAGCTAAAACAGCCTCTCTTCCCAGTGCTCCCCACTCAAACACTGCAGTCTCCCAGGGCAGGTTTGGTTTGAAAAACATTTGGGGGTTCTGGATGGTTTTTTGCCCCCCCCCACAAGTTGTGGCCACACACTGCTTCAGTTTATCCCCTGATTTCCAAGTGCATTTTTGTGCCTTTAGTTACTGCTTCAGTTCCCCCCACCCCTTTTGTTCTGGTTCTTTTGTGACCTCTTTTACCTTGATCTTTTCTTTCTTTCTTTCTTTCTTTCTTTTTTTGGAAGTCAATTTTGAGTCAGCTTTTTTCCAGTGTGAAATGTTTCTATTGGTTTTCTTTGTCCTACCCACCTCCAGCCCACTTTTCAACGATTGGCCTTTCATGGTCAAACCTCGCCCCCTCCCTGAAGATGAGATGTTTTGCTTTCTTTTTTTCTAAACGGCATGAAAATATTGCTATATCCCTGGAGTAGTGTAACAATAGGCCTAGCAGGTTCTGTGAATTCCCAGTAAGTTTCTATGCCGTTCCTAGGGTTGCCAAGTCTGGTTTGGAAAATACCTGGAGACTTTGGGGGTGGAGCCAGGAGAGGGCGGGGTTTGGGGAGGGGAGGGGCCTTAGCACAGTACAATGCCATTGAGTTCACCCTCCAAAGCAGGCATTTTCTCCAGGGGAGCTGATCTCTTTCGGCTGGGGATCAATTGTAAAAGCGGGAGATCCCCAGGCCCCACCTGGAGGCTGGCAACCCTAGCCCTTCCTTTGCAGGGATACGCCTTTCCCCTTATATCTCTGTGACAGAAAGGGCTAGGGGTTTTTAAAATGAAAGCTGAGAATTCAGAGAACTTGTGAAGCCTATTGTTATCATGCTCCAGTGTTGTATCAATATTTCAATGCTATTTTTTAAAAAGGGTGCAGTCTGGGACCAACGTATCTATGGGACCGTCTCCTCCGGTATGTCCCCGGGAGAGCCTTGCACTCTATTGATAACAATCTGCTGGTGATCCCTGGCCCTAGGGATGTCAGGCTGTCCTCATGCAGGGCCAGGGACTTCTCAGTCCTGGCCCCGACCTGGTGGAACTCTCTGCCAAATGACATCAGGGCTCTGCGGGATCTGATGCAATTCTGCAGGGCCTGTAAGGCAGAGATGTTCCGCTAGGCTTTTGGTTGAGGGCCAAACAACAAATATATCCACTGCAATTGACGTTTGTTGCTGGTCCTACAAAAGGCCCATTAAGCAGCTGACAATCATAGACGGAGGGCTCCTGTCTTTCTCAAGGCTGCTTTTTCTCAAGGTCTTTTGTAGGACCAGCAACAAACATCAATTTAAACTTCAATGTAACCACAAAAGGAAACTTCCCCCTTTAGAAGACTTTCAAGCAAGGAGAAGGGGGTGTATAATTCTAGAAACTCCTGTTGGGGTTGATTGTGTAAAAAGGATGTAAATTGACTGGTAGTTATTAGATTGTACAAACTGATTATTATTGTTGATATTGCATGTAATGAATATATACCTGTTTTAGAATATTATGAATAATACACAATGCACTTTATAAGATGGAACATATAGAACACTTTAACTTATAAATAAGGTTTTTGCAGTGTATATATTTGTTGTTTGACTCTTCTAACACTGCAGCTTTTGGTTAAGGGTAGCAACGGTTTTTCTTTGGCTGGCACACTCCCTTCCCGCCTCTCTTTCTGAATTGCTGTTATAAGTTCCCTCTCCCCCTGCCCAGAAACTGGCCCGGTAGTCCACAGTTGGGGTAGAAAGTTCCAGGACGCCATCATCATGGACTCTATTTGGGGGTTTAGTTTTATTCAATTGTTTTGTAGAATTTTAATGTTTTATATGTTTTTATGGCATTATGCCCCCATGTATATTGCCCAGAACCCAGCGTAAGCTGGGACAGGGCAGTTAACAAATTTAATAAAATAAAATAAAAATGTCACCACTGATTACAGCAGTAACCCTCCCTTGAAAATCCTCTTTATTGACAACATGTTTAGTCTGGAAAGGAGATAACTGAGAGGTGAGATGATAACCATTTTCAAGTACTTGAAGGGCTGTCATATAGAGGATGGTATGGAGTTGTTTTCTGTTGCCCCAGAAGGTCGGACCAGAACCAATGGGTTGAAATTAAATCAGAAGAGTTTTCGGCTAAACATTAGGAAGAACTTCCTCACAGTTAGAGCGGTCCTTCAGTGGAACAGGCTTCGTTGGGAGGTGGTGGGGTCTCCTTTAGAGAGGCTAGATGGCCATCTGACAGGAAGGCAAATTCTGTGAACTTAGGCAGATCACGAGAAGGGAGGGCAGGAAGGGCTGAATCAGTGCTTAGTTCTTGTGGCCCTTTCTTACACACCCAGGGAAATGCTGGTCGCCACTTTGGGGTCAGGAAGCAATTTTTCTCCAGGCCAGTTTGACTGGAGATCCTGGAGGTTTTTTTAATAATCTTCTGGGCATGGAACAGCGGTCACTGGGAGTGTGGGGGAGGTATTTGTGAATTTCCTGCATTGTGCATGGGGCTGGACTAGATGACCCTGGAGATCCCTTCCAACTCTATGATTCTATGGACATGTGCATAAGAAAATAAACTGACTTCAGAACTGTGAAAATGCACAGGGAGGGCTGACCTGTGGAAGAATTATGCCCACACAGATTCTAATGCTTGTGGATTGACTGCCAAGAAAATCAGGAGTAAGTCGAACTTGCAGAAAAACCCTCAGTCAAGGGGCTTTGTGGTGTGACACATAGGCTTAAACCCTCCTGACAAGCTTGTCACTCACAAGCTGGCTTTATAAGAGCAAATGCATACAACTTGGTTGGCTTGGGCAAAAATCATACCTGCTCTGCCATTTTTCCTTAGTTACAAAATGAAGTAAAATACCTTGTGGTTAGGAAGTCATGGGAGACGATATTCTTCGGCTTATGAAAATCACAAAAGCATTGAGAGGGTGTGTTTAGCTACCACCGTCTCTCTCCTTCCGTCTCTGCAATAATTGCAGGCTCTTTTTACACTTCAGTAAGAATGTACTCTCCAAAGGGTGCTTGGGGCTTGCCTTTGCACAGATTCAGAGTCTATTCGTAGGGGTTCACTTAAAGCATCCCACTCAGCCATTACCATAATCACTGCCCACAGCTCCTTGTATAGAGCAGCCCTGGCTTATAGGATAAAACCCTGATTTAAAAACAAGCAGTTCCACTTGTGGCTTCTCCTGTTCAGCAGACACCCCGGGGAAAGGCCTAAAGGAGACTCGGTTGCTTGATGAAAAAATATCCTGCTCCCCCAACAGTGTCCCTATTCTTGTTGTTTGCAAAGAGCTGCAATCAGGGTCCGTCGACCTGCCGCTTCTCCCCTCCCAGCTCACTTCCGGTTTTGTAAACCAAGATGTGAAAGAAAAGTGACTTCAGGGAGGCAAATTTCTCCCCCCCTCACCCACGGGCCCATTTGGTTGTCAAGTTACCACACTTTGGATAATGAGCAGAATGACACGAGAAAACAACAAATGGCTGGCTGTCCCACGCGTGTCATGATTTGGCTCTTTAGCCAAACTTCCAGCTGTTTTGAAACGGGGGACTTGACAAGTCGGTCCCAGAGGAAAGGACTGAGGTCATTTCCACTGCAAGCTGCCTCCTGCCAGCTATCCAGATGTGTGCTCCAACTGGAGGGGCCTTTCAAAGGTGCCTGCAAGTTGGGTCAGAAGAGAACCTGCCCAGTATAGATGATGGTGCTCTGCGGGAGGCCTCCAGAAGGCTGTGCCTTCTATCCAGCAGCTGGGTTCATTACACCCATCTACTGGATGTTCATTTTGAGACGGAATTGCATTGCAAGAGGCAACTGTTCGCCTGTGTGTCACTTGTCATTAAAAGACTCCAGGAAAATACAAGCCATTTGTATCCACACTTTTGCTCTTCCTCCTTCCCCCGTCATGCTGTCATTTACAGTCATTTCTTAAAGGATTTATTTAACAAGAATCCACCACTGAACTTAGAATAATTCTAAGCGCTCACTGCCTAGCCCAGGTCTTCCCAGTCCCTCTGTGACATCACAGCACCTAAACCAATGATATTAACAGGAGTCATGCCCTTTCTAAAGGATCACTGCAACATCAGAGTATTGTGCAAGGGTCCGCAACCTTTTTGAGCCTGTGGGCACTTTTGGAATTCTGACATAGCATGGAGAGCACAGCTACAAAATGGCTGCCAAAATGTCTGCCATAGGAGGTGGAGCCAGCCACAAAATGGCTGCAGCTGCTTACCTTCAGTCACACAGTGAAGATCCTCGTGCTGCGGAGACAGCTGCAGCTAAAACAACATATTTAAAAACCTGCACATCCAATCAGAAGCCTTGCTGGGGAAAAGGCCCACATGGCCCTGCCCACTTTCTAAAAACAGTAGGAGGGCACATTGGGGACAACTGGTATGGTGCACAGGAGAGTGAGATAAGTATGCCTATTGAACCTGGGTTTTTTTTTCTACCCTGGCTAACATTAGGTGATGCTTTCATTTGGGGAAGCGGGATACGCATCCATCCCTCATCCTCCAGAGCCCAATCCAGCCCCCCTCCCCGGAAATTAAAAAGAAGCCATGCCAGGCAGTCTGATCACAGTTATTCCAGGGCATACGTAACATTGCCTGAGATGTCAAATCTATGCCTGGGCTGTACCCTTCTCCCTGACAAGCTAGCTTTCTATGGGCAGGCGCCTTGCCAGCTGCAGCCTGGAGGTCTGGCCAGACGCGGGTTTCATTCTGCCCTGGGTCAGCTGAAAAGCGATGTGGGAAATCCTGGGGCTCTTGGGCCCCCGAGAGAAGGCAGGGGCCCTTGGCGGGATGCCCTCCAGCGGCGGAGCCGGACTAGAGCAGGCACTCGCTCCTCGCCCCTTTGGCGGCTCGCTTCCTCTGGCTGCGGCTGCGGGCGAAGGGGCCCAGGACGGTAGGAGGCCGCCGGCTGCTGCCCTCTCCGTCGCGGAGGAGCTCCTGCAGGTTCCTGCCTGAGCGCGAGAAGCCGGCTCCGGGGGCGAGGGGGCGGCGGCTGCTCCTGCGGTGGCTCCCCCCAGGGTGGCTCGGCTTCGCTCGCTCGAGACTCCCCGGTCCCCGCCGCCGCCGCTGAAGGCCTGCCGGCGCCGGCAGACGGCGGCGAAGGATGCTCGGAGAGTGGTACCCGGCAGCAGCAGCAGGGGATGCCGCCGCCGCCGGGTTGCTAGGAGACCGGGGAAGGTGAAGAGGACGGCGCGGCAGCCGGGAGGAGGAGACGCCAGGTAGCCGGGCGGGCCGGCGGGCTATGCGGGGAAGGGGGCCGGCGGGGGCTGAGCTCCTGGGGGGGCCGAGCCCGGGGGGGGGCTGGGGGGAAGGGGCCCCGCCAT
>NW_015165855.1:87322-91906 GCF_001447785.1 Gekko japonicus | reverse complement strand
CCCGCCACCGGCTTTGGGTGAGAGGGGATAGAGTTGCCAGATCCAGGCTGAGAAACTCCTGGAGATTTGGAGATGGAGCCAGGGGAGGAGAGGGTCAGTGCCAAAGAGGCCGCCCTCCAAAGCATCCATTGTCTCCAAGGGCACTGGTCCCTGCAGTCTGGAGATGAGCTGTAATTCCGGGGGATGCCCAGGTCCCACCTGGGGCCTGGCATCCCTAGGGGGTGCAGAGGTGCCTGCCGGTGTCCTTGGGAGCGCCGTGGAGGAGGAGGAAGGGAGGGCAGACCGGGAGAGAGCCGAGGAGGGGCACTGCCTCTCTCCCAGCATCCCTTCTGTAGCCTCAGGAGCAGGATGTCTAGAAACGGGGGTCCAGTGGGGGGGAGATGGTTCACCCCCTTCTCCTTTGGCAGCTGGGAGAAATGCTTCAGGCGTGGAAGTGCCCTTCCTGGCTAAAGTTGGGCTCTCGGCAGTGAGACTAGCCCGCTGCCAGAGGGCCTTGGGAAAGCCAAGTGATCCAAGGGCAGAGACTCCAAGTGTGTTGCCTGCTTGGGGGCGCAGCTGTGGGCACGTCCAGACAGGCCAAGGGCAGCCAGAGAGACCCTGGGTCTTGTCTCCCTCCTAGGTCCGAATGTCTGAGCAGAACAGCACCCAGGATGGCGAGAGGAAGGCCACGCACAGCCTCTCGATGCCCTACCTGATGGTGCTGGTCTTCTTCGCCATGGGCCTGTTGGGATTCCTCATCTGCCACATCCTCAAGAAGAAGGGCTACCGCTGCCGGACGTTCCACGATGAGCTCGACTTGGAACACAAGGAGTCGCTGACCCCGCTGGATGGTGAGTGCTGCTGGCCTTGGAGGAGACACCCTGACTTCTACAGTGCACGAGCCCCTCAGGGTCTAGCAACTCCAGAGGTCAAGGGTGGTGGGGGTCTCCCCTGGATGTCACAGGAGGAAGGCTTTGGACAGGCAGAGCCCAGCGACTCCCCCCACCAAAGTATTCAGACCTGATGAGGCTTAAAGTCATTGGGTTTGGGACAGGGCCACACTCAGCGTTTTCAAGCCAGCCAGCTCCTCCCGCTCAGCAGATTCATCTCCAAATTTTGCCTTTGCTTCCACCTTCTCCATTCTTACAGCCCAATCCGATGCATGTTTACTCAGAAAGAAATCCTAACGTTTTAGTAGGACTTATTGTCAGGTAAATGGAGGGAAAGCGGCATGGTGTAGCTGGGTCTGCTCAGATCTCGGAAGCTAAGCAGGGTCAGTACTTGGAAGGGAGACCGCCAAGGGAGGCTCTGCAGAGGAAGTCAGTGGCAAACCACCTCTCTGCCTCTCACTTGCCTTGAAAGGCCCTTACTGGAGTCGCCATAAGTCTCTGCAGAGGAAGGCAGCGGCAAACCACCTCTCTGCTTCTCATTCACCTTGAAAGCCCCTTGATGAGGTCATCATGTCGAGTGCAACTTGATGGTGTTTTATGCAACCATTTTACACACACACATTCCCGGATAAATACGCACCGGGTTGCATCCACAAGCAATCTTATTGTTGTTTGAGATCAATTGACCCCAGAGCGGAACTTCTGCATCAAAGCAAAAAGCAGGATTAAGGGTCCTGCCTGTATATATCTGCAGGTCATTTGCATGTTGGCTAAAAATAACTTATAGAGTTGGTGCTGGAAGATCGCTCAGAGCTCAGAACTTGCAAGCCAATGGTGCAAAAGTCAGGCTAAAACTAACTAGCTGCTTGGGGCAATAATCCTAAGAACACTTTCCTGGGAGTTAGCTCTAGTGAATAGAATGGGACCTATTTCTGAGTAGACCCATTTAGGCTCGCTTCCTGGGTTTAGCAAAGTTTCTAAATTAACTCTCAATTAATACCTCTGCCAGCAAGCTAAGTAGAATGTGCACACTACAAACATCTTATGACTTATTATTTAGCCATAAGAGTGGCAAAGTGAAGCACATTCAATACATTTTACCACATATTCTGGAGTATGTGCTGGACATTAAAATGTCTGCTCTGATATTCTTGCCTTTACTTGTATTGTGGGTGAGGTATTGTGGGGAAGAAGGGTAGAGGACCTCAGCATAAGAGGAAGAGCATTAAGTTTCCTTCTTTTGCATTTACAGTGTAGGCTGAGGTCAGTGTGCGGCCAACCGAGAACCTGGGCAAATCCCAGCCTCTAAGCCCAGCTTCCTTCATGATATTCTCATCAAGTGAAACTAAAATAAGGCTTAGCACAGTGGTCTGCCTCCTTCTCAGCCTGGCTGGGACCCACCTTTAACATGCCCCCTCCCGTGCAGTATGGGAACTGCAAGCATTGATAAGAAGACAGATGTCCTCACCTGGTTGCAGGCCCGTAGCTACATCGGATCATTTCGAGGCCCGGCCTCCCGACTTTCCATCAGGGTCCCCCAACTTATTACCCTTGACAGGCAGGCAAGGCAACCAGGTGGGCCCCGGACAAGATGTGCTTGCCAACCGACCAGTGGGCAGAGTGTCTGGTGGCCCAGCGCAGCCCTCGTCCTTCGCCTCACCCCACGGCGCTCCGCTCTGCTCCCAGCGGCCGCCTTGCCATCTCCGGCCCCAGCCAGTCCCTCCCACGCCGGGCAGAGTGAGTGAGCGCCTCTGCCTGCCTACCCGCCCAACTGGGCGGTGATTTGGCTACTGCATCAGTTAGTTTGCTCTGGAGCCCCATCCTTCCTGAGCGAAGACAGAAATGTGTGAGCCAGAGGCTAAAAAACTGTGAGCTAGCACACACTAATTCAGCTTAGAGGGAACATTGGTGGGGTGTCCACACACAGGCCAGGTGGGCACACCCCTTCGTCCCGGGGCTCCAGGATGACAACTCCTGCTTCAGGCCTGGGTCTGAGCAGCGGAGGCAAGGGAAGCGGGGAGCCGGGTGCAAGGGAACTTCAAAACCTCCCCCGCAGCGCACCAGGACTCAGTCGGGGCTGGAAGTCAACTCTTTGGAAGGCCCTTATTCGAACCCTTTTTATTTTAATTTCAGTGCCCCCTGAATTATTTAAAGCCCCCCCCCATTTAAGAAATCCTGGCTAGGGGCCTGCCTGGTTGACTCTTGCACTGCCACCACCTTTCCCCTGCCCCCTTCTGTTTGCTTTGTCTTCCTGCTCTCTCCTTGCACCTTCCTTCACTCCCTTTCAATGTCGTCTGCTACCTGTGTTCTCTCACTCCATCACAATCTTCTCTGCCTTCTCTAGCTTGGCGACCAATGCCTGCACTGCTTCCTCTTGGCACAGGCCCCTGGACCAGTATCAATGATTATCAATACATCCGTGTGTACCTTTAATCACACATTCACATTGTATAATCATCACTGACATTTGGTAAACTTGCATAAGCTGGAAATAATATATCCTTTCCCCCAACAGCATAACATTTTAAAGAACACGGAGGGCGGCTTTGCCTGGGACAGATGGAGGATAAATGTGGGCAAGTCCTCCAGATCTACCCTAGGAGTCATTTCCCAACAGACCTCCCCATGTGGTGTGTGCTGAGAACCAGCCCCAGAAACACCCAATATTCAATAAGACTTTTAGGTGGCTAGACAGCACAAGTTCCCCAGGTCGCTCTTCTTTTTCAGTATCACACATTCCCTTTTCCATTGGTACCGGACCGCCCTGTTTGGTGTGGTGGTTAAGAAAAGCGGACTCTAATCTGGAGAACTGGGTTTGATTCTCCACTCTTCCACATGCAGCCAGTTGGGTGACCTTGGGTCAGTCACAGGTCTCTCAGAGCTGTCCTCTCAGGAGCAGCTTTCTCACCCAGCAGGAACTCATTAGCATAATAGGCCACACCCAACAGCAGGAACTCATTAGGATTGGCTACATTAGGGGTGTGTGGCCTAACATGCAAAGGAGTTCCTGCTACAAAAAAAGGCCCTGGGTTTTGACAACAAACAAGGTAAACAGAATAAGAAGCAAAAGGTGGGTGTGGCTGGATGAGCACACTTCTGGTAACATGGGGGTGCGTCCTAATGTGCTAATGAGCTGTGCTGTCAGGGTGTGGCCTATTGCTAATGAGTTCCTGCTGGGCTTTTTCTACAAAAAGAGCCCTGACATCCTTTCCCCCAACAGCATAACATTTTAAAGAACACAGAGGGCGGCTTTGCCTGGGACAGATGGAGGATAAATGTGGGCAAGTCCTCCAGATCTACCCTAGGAGTCATTTCCCAACAGACCTCCCCATGTGGTGTGTGCTGAGAACCAGCCCCAGAAACACCCAATATTCAATAAGACTTAGGTGGCTAGACAGCACAAGTTCCCCAGGTCGCTCTTCTTTTTCAGTATCACACATTCCCTTTTCCATTGGTACCGGACCGCCCTGTTTGGTGTGGTGGTTAAGAAAAGCGGACTCTAATCTGGAGAACTGGGTTTGATTCTCCACTCTTCCACATGCAGCCAGTTGGGTGACCTTGGGTCAGTCACAGGTCTCTCAGAGCTGTTCTCTCAGGAGCAGCTTTCTCAAGAGCTCACTCAGCTCCACCTACCTCACAGGGTGTCTGTGGTGGGGAGAGGAACGGAAGACAATTGTAAGCCACTCTGAGACTCCTTCGGGTAGTGAAAAGTGGG
>NW_015165855.1:69717-86797 GCF_001447785.1 Gekko japonicus | reverse complement strand
CTAATGAGTTTCTGCTGTTGGGTGTGGCCTATTATGCTAATGAGTTCCTGCTGGGTGTGGCCAACTCAGGAGCCAGCCGGAACTCCTTTCCTGTGCGTTCCTGCCCCAAAATAGCCCTGACTATCGTAGAGGTGCCACAGAAAAGATGGAGGGGCTGTTTCTCTGGGAAAGGGCAAAGGTCAGGCAAAGATGTCCCATGACCCTGTTTCAGTTGCTCCACCCTCCACATAGCACAGCACAGCTTTCACTTCTATATCCCACCAAGGAGGAGGAATGACGAACTTCCCTGGAGGAAGACCCATGACATCGGAAGATTTATAACTTTTGAGAACCCCTCCTCCCATCCCAAGCCCCACTCCTCTTTGACAACTTTTGCATGGCCTTGAGAGCCAGTTTGGTGTAGTGGGTAAGAGTGGCGGACTCTGCCCTGTCCCGGATGGCCCAGGGAAGCCCCATCTCATCAGATCTCGAAAGCTAAGCAGGGTCGACTCTGGCAAGTGCTTGGATGGGAGACCTCCATGGAATACCAGAGGCAGGAGATGGGGGCAGGCTTTACTCAGCCACCTCTCTGAATATCCTCCAGACCCCCCGTAGGGGTCAGTCACCAGAGGTCACCATGACTTCTAGGTGTGCATGGATATGCACACACATACACATGCACATATTTTTAAAAATCCAAAAAAATACACTCCCCCCCCAAAAAAAAGAGAGTAGTGGACTCTAATCTGGGACAACTCGGTTTGATTCCCCACTGCTTCACATGCAGCCAGCTGGGTGACCTCAGGTCAATCACAGTTCTCTCAGAGCTGTTATCTCAAGAGCAGCTCTCAGTCAGAGCTCTCTCAGCCCCACCTACCTCACAGGGTGTCTGTTGTGGGGAGGGGAAGGGAAGGAGATCGTAAGCTGCTCTGAGACTCCAATTGAAGGGCAGGGTATAAATCCAGTATCTTCTTCTTCTTCTCCTCCTCCTCCTCCTCCTGAGGTCATATGGGAGAAGAAGATGACCCTTTAGACGCCTGGTCCAGAATATTGAAACACTTTAAAAATCAAAAGCCCCACTTTGAACTGGATCCCAAAAAATCCAGCTCAAAGCTGGTGCAGTTTATTTCAGTGCTGGGATAACTTGCTCCATGCAGCTTGGGAAGTTTTCAAAGGCAGCCCCACCTGGAGCATTGCATTTGTCCCAGCTGGAGGCCACCAGGGCATCGCATGGCTGTGGCCAGATCCTTCAACTGGCAAATCAGCCTTAGCCGGTAAAAGGCACCCCTGGCCACCAACGCCAACTGGACCTCCAGCAGCCCATGCCAGCCGCGAACCAGAGTCTTCAAGGGGAGGGCTGCCTCATCTGGCACAGGCCGAGCACCTAGTCCCAGAACACGTCCCTGGTCAGCAGTCTTCTGTCCGGAGACTAAGCCTCACCAGGTCTGTTCCCATCCAGTCCCACTGTGACCCCAGGCACTGGCTTAGCAGTCCCACTGCTTCCCACGATTCTGATGGAAAGGACAGATCAGCTTTGCTGTGATCCCTCTACTGAGGACATTGGAAGTTCAGACTCTGGGCAAACTCTTGCAAGCTGTTGAATGTAGATGTTAAAGCAGCACGGGATGAATGATCCTTGTGGCACCCCACAAGGTTCAGGCCATTTCCATCTGTTACAATTGAGGGTGTTCTCTGCTGGCAAGGATGAGCCAAGCTTTCGGATGCCCAGCTTGGATCTCCTGCCAACCTAGCAGTTCGAAAGCGAGAAATTGCAAGTAGATAAATAGGTACTGCTTCGGTGGGAAGGTCACAGCGTTCCGTGCGCCTCGATGTTTAGTCATGCCGGCCACATGACCATGGAAATGTCTTCGGACAGCGCTGGCTCTTCGGCTTGGAAACGGGAGAGGAGCACCACCCCCTGGGGCCATGCAGACATCAGCTTTTAGACAGATGGCTGTGACCGACTCCTTTCCTCTTTCCTGCAACAGCCTCTGTCCCCATCGCAACAGCCAAGACGGGGGCCCACCCCATCACCACACGGTGCACCTGGGCTCGACACAAGCCCCCTGCATGCACTGCAGTAAGAAGAAGAGACACCCGCTGCATCGGCAGAGCCGTTCTAAGGAGGGCAAAAGCAAGATGCACCCTGGAGAGACCACTGTCTTCTCTGTCGGCAGGTATTTCTTGGGAGGGACTTGGCTGAACGTTTTGCGGGGATCAGAAAGGAAATGGAGTCCTGAGTTTACTGTTTCAAGGAATTGTCTCTTATTTAGCATGGACAGAAATACGGA
The DNA here is from genome assembly GCF_001447785.1 of Gekko japonicus. Lineage (NCBI taxonomy): Eukaryota > Metazoa > Chordata > Lepidosauria > Squamata > Gekkonidae > Gekko > Gekko japonicus. Next base: position 84,527 of record NW_015165855.1, on the reverse strand, counting down.
AAAGAGGTGATGCACCATAACTACAAAAAAGCCATCAAATACCTTGCAAGGAGGGAATATTCTGCTCCTGGCCTGCTAATGTCCTGACACATGAAACGGGTCACTTTATTCAAATCTCATGCTATGTCCCTTATTTGGGAGCTCCTAGCTCCTCAGACACCAGCTCTCTTCCCTTCCCTCCTTGCTGTTCTACACCACAGTTAGCAGAGGACAATGCTTTTTGGCATGGTTGAAAGCAGGGGTCGTTTCGTAGAAAAAAAGGTGCAGGAACTCATTAGCATAACTCATTAGCATAACTTATTTGCATATACCACAACCCACGGAAGTGTGTCAGAAGGCAACACCCACTGGACTGTTTTGGATTGCTAGCTATTGGGGGGGGGGGGAACGTGCAGATCTGCCCTCACAGAGGAGTGAGAGTTCGTACCTGAATAAAACTTGGTCTTAAAGGTGCCACTGGACTGTTTTGGATTGCTAGCTCAAAGAGGAGGGAGAGCTTGTACCTGAAGGTGTGGGGGGGGCTCTGCAACTTACCTGGCTGCTTCTTGCTCCTCGTGGCCCGATTGAGGGCTGCTGGGAGCAGGGGGAGGGGCTTGTTGTATGTGCCCACCCCCTGGGCTCCTTACTGCCGGAGCTCTGCTCCTGCAGGAAATGACCCCTAGTTGAAAGCCTCTTAAACGAAACACAGCCCATAGGGGTGCACCCTCACAGGCACAGGGTCTGTGCAAAGAGATCTGGCCTTAGTCCTGGTGAGCGGCACTCCCACCGTGTGTTAACTGTACCTGCTCTTACATCTGTGGTAAGGAAAGGTAGTTTGGAAACTGCTTTCTGAACTACATTTGTCAGCTTGAAAACAGGATTAAAGCACGAGCAGAACAACACGGATTTACCAGAATTCATCATAATCACACACTGACTTGATTGAAAAAAAGCGAAGCAAGTGAACAGTTAGCCAGAAACCAACAGCCCGCCAGGCCTAGACTAGCCGGTCTGCATCAAGCTATATTCAGTCTTCCCAGCAAAATCACCCCACCCTCTGTGTAAATTACACTTTTCAAAGCCCACTGACTTCAATGGACTTTTCAAATACCTTTTATTGGCATACAATATTAGAAGCTTTTCCCAATAATACAATCCAAAAGAAATTATAAAATAGATAGTCGTGGCTATGTCAGGCTTAACTCAAGTTGCCACAAGCTAGATTTGACCATACAAAAGATGCCTGAATCATTAAATAAATTGGCATTCTAAACTTTTAAACTTAAGCTTTTAGACGTATAAATTAAGAATCATTAATATGATCAGGGTCACTCTTCCGTTTTATAAAACAATGGACAAACTTAGCGGTCAGTTCAATGATCTCCGGATCTCGTGAAGCAAGGAGAAATTGTACCTTGATTCTATCCGATTGGCCTGCTACCAACCTAAGGGGGGCTTCTATAAACTCCACTCGAAAGTCATTTAACAATTTACAGTGTAAGAGTACGTGCTCAACAGTTTCTATTTCTCTTCTATTACATCCACGGAACCTAACTGAATAAGGAATTTGCTTATATATCCCCTCAAGAATAGCAGAGGGGAGAACATTAAGACGGGCCAACAGATAAGCTCTACACATTTGCGGTGAAGTCAGACAGAAAAAGTAATATGGTAGAGCACCAGAAAGGGGATAGGACTTAAGAAGAGTGTACCCTCTGCTGCGGTGGCTCAAGTGGTTAAGACGCTGAACTGCAGGCTGTGGAAGGTCAGTAGTTCAGCAGTTCAAGACCCGAGTTGCCGCATGACGGAGTGAGCTCCCGTCTCTAGTTCCAGCTCCTGCCAACCTAGCAGTTCGAAAGCAAGAAATTGCAAGTAGATAAATAGGTACCAGTGGGAAGGTAACAGCGTTCCGTGCGCCTTGGTGTTTAGTCATGCCGGCCACATGACCACGGAAACGTCTTCGGACAGCGCTGGCTCTTCGGCTTTGAAACGGAGATGAGCACCGCAACCCTAGAGTCGGATTCGACTGGCTTTCGAGCAAGGGAACCTTTACCTTTACCTTAACCCTCTGCTTAGGCTGCCGCATTAAGAGCGGAGGATCCTGTTTCTCACCTGCCTTCTTCATAAAGCTGTTAAAAATAGACTTGGATACTTCATAAAGAAATAGATACTTAATAAGGAAATGTGAGCTCCAGTTTCCTGGGTATTCATCAGTTTTCTAAGCACTATGTGCACTTGTGTGGGGTGCTGTACATATCTTTTAAACACACATCTGCCATATGCCTGGCTGGCAGGGCAAAATGTTGCAAAGGAGGGTAGGAAACATCTGTGACCTCAGGTGCAGAAGACTAGGGTTGCCAACTGGCCCGTAGCCACAGTGGGGCAGTGAGCCCTTCCACCCCCAAGTCCTGCCCCACCACCTGAGGATGCCGGGCAGCCCCAGAGACCCCCACCCCCCAGTGTGCCTAGCCCAACAGCAGCGGCGAGGCTGGGGAAGGAAAGGAAAGGAAAGCTGCCCTGCTGCTTTGGGTCAGTTTCACTCCTTGAGGGATAGCTGTTAGGTCTAACAGCTGATCGGAGGGGAGTGAAATACAATTCAGGTTTGAATAGGTGCAATTCATGTTTATTTTATTTTATTGTATTATTTGATGTTGTGTCTGCCCCACAAGAAAAAAATATGCCCCACAAGCAAAAATAAATAAATAAATCCTGGTTATGGGCCTAGTTGCCAACCTCAGGCTGGGACCTGGAGATCTCCTGGAATTACAACTGATCTCCAGGCTAAAGAGATCAGTTTCCTTCAGAAAACAATGGCTGCTTCAGAGGGTAGATTCTATGGTATCACAACCTGCTAAGGTTCCTCCCCTCCCCTCCCCTGGCTCCACCCCCAAAATCTCCAGGAATTTCCCAACCTGGACTTGACAACCCCAGTAGAAGACACAGAGGAGGAAGCAGGTAGTAGCCAGTGCAAATTACAATGGCACTAGATGTATCAGAAAGAAAGAAATGTAGATCTGGTGCTTATTTTAGTTTTTCTTACAAAACCTATTAAACTGACAGCAAAAATATTTCAAATATTAAAGAGACTTTGGCTAATTGAAACATGAAATACCCTATTTTTTTTTTTTAAAGCTTATTCTAAATAATTGTATCCCACACGGATTAATGTTGCTTTCAAGGCAGATGCCAAGAGCAAGATTAATAAGAGCAATGAGAATTTTGCAAAAGTTCAACAGCAAGGGGATAAGGATAAGAAAAAAGAGTCCAATAAGTACCAATCGTTTGGCGCAATGGAAGAAATTCAAAATTTAAACAGATCGTATCATTATTATTTTTTTTAGAAAAAACAAGCGTTTTATTAACAAAATCAGGAAGTCAGGACAGAAAAGGGCAGCGATGAGAGAAATCCAGCTCCACAACCAATCAACAAGGCCTTAAAAGCCTTAAAAACAACAGCAAACAACAATCTTGCCCTGGCTTTCGAAGGACAATAGGTGAGGAGTCAGGTGAAATCTCTGTGGAGGGAGCCAGTGGGGCCAAAACTGAAAAGGCTGTGTCTTTGGTGCTGCTCACCCACCTCCCTTCTCAAGGTGAGAGTCCGTCCTCACAGCAGGGTCTCTGGCATGGAGCTCAGGTGATGGGCAGGATCCTACGGGAGTCTTGCAGTCTCCGGAGCTCAAGTCATCTAGCGTCAAAGCAATAAGAAGGAGCACAATGAACTGTAACCAGATGCAATTCACCAGCCAGTACAGACCTTTTAAATCTGGTGAGCTGCATTCCTGATCAGTGGCAGCTGACTTCAACGGAGGTTGGTGAGGCAGAGAACTGGGTGGTCAGTGGTAGGAGGGGCTACAGCCAGGCAGTCACTCCCCAACAGGAGGGAGGGAGCAGGAGTGACAGCTCATTGTTCAGCCTCCCCAAGTAGCTGCTGATGTGGCATATGCTGAGAACCAGCCCCAGAAAAGCCCAGTCTTCAATAAAACTTTTAAGTCGCTACTGAAAACAAGCCCTGCCAAGTCCCCAGCTAGTTCTTTAAGCCAGTTTGGTATAGTGGTGAAGTGCGTGGACTCTAATCTGGGAGAACCGGGTTTGATTCCCCACGCCTCCACCTGCAGCTGCTGGATGACCTTGGGCAAGCCATACTTCTGTCAGAGCTGTCCTTGAAAAAGAGGAGTTTCTGTCAGAGCTCTCTCAGCCCCACCTGCCTCACAGGATGTCTGTGGTGGGGAAGGGAAAGGAGTTTGTAAGCCACTCTGAGACTCTGAGTGAAGGGCGGGGTATAAATCCAATCTCTTCTTCTTCTTCTTAAGCAAGACTACTTGCTTGCCTGTGCAGAGACAAGACAGAGATTGACGTAGGGCTAGGGACGCCAGGCCGCTGCCTGGCACCTCTGGGGAAATTTTAGGGATGGGGAGAGGTACCCCAGCAGATGTCACTTCCAGCAAAAAACGGATGGTGTCAGGGGGAAGCTCCAGGATTCACCAAGCATCTGTGGTTATACCATAAAGCCTGTGGCAAATCCTACTATGCCCCCTCCCCCCGGGTGTCATGATGACAATACTGGGATGCCCCCGGTTTCCACCCCGCTTGCCAGGAAGCCTACTGAGGGCCAAATGACATGTTACCTGTCAGTGATGTGAGTTGAGTCAGGGTCCTGTCCCAACTGTCCTTTTTGTGGACAGACGTGAGCAGGGCTCTTTTTGTAGAAAAAGCCCAGCAGGAACTCATTAGCATAATAGGCCACACCCAACAGCAGAAACTCATTAGCATATTAGGCAACACCCCTGACAGCACAGCTCATTAGCACATTAGGCCACACCCCCAAGTTAGCAGACACTCATTAGCATATTGGGCCACACCCCTGACAGTACCACTCATTAGCATATACCAGAAGTGTGGTCATCCAGCCACACCCACCTTTTGCTTCTTATTCTGTTCACCTTGTTTGTTGTCCAAACCCAGGGCCTTTTTTTGTAGCAGGAACTCCTTTGCATGTTAGGCCACACACCCCTAATGTAACCAATCCTAATGAGTTTCTGTTGTTGGGTGTGGCCTATTATGCTAATGAGTTCCTGCTGGGCATGGCCAACTCGGGAGCCAGCCGGAACTCCGTTCCTGTGCGTTCCTGCCCAAAAATAGCCCTGGACGTGACATTGGGGAACTAGTATAGTTTCCAGCCTTCTGGTGGGGCCTGGGGATCTCCTGGAATTAGAGCTCATCTTCAGACTACAGAGATCAGTTCCACCGGAGAGAAGGGCCGTTTGGAGGGTGGTTTGTATGCCATTATGCCTCACTGAGGAAGATGAAATCCCTGGGTTGGGTGGACTGGCACAGTCTGGGTGTTTCACGCTTTCCCACGTGGGCATGGACCCCATTCAGATCATATCCTTTCCTTTTATCTAATAAAGGCTCTATGATAAATGGATCTTGAGCAGTGAATAGTTGTCGTTAATCACTTATCACCCAATAGATAAAAGAAGTTTTTTTAAAAAACCCATTGCAACTGCTAGAGTTCTTTTTGTGTCCCTGTCAGCAAGTAGATATGTAACTAAGTCATACCAATATACATCAGAATGAGCTTGCAAACACGGTGAAATATAACGCCTCCTGAGATTAGCATACAAAGGACACTCCATAGGAATGTGTGCAGTCATGTCCATCTTATCTAAGAGACAGAGGAAGATTCGTTCTGAGTAAGGTAAATGTATGAACTGCCTCATAACTGCCGAAATGTACTGCCGAAATGTATGAACTGCCTCATAACTGCCGAGGAGTGAGGCCAATTCAGATCAGGGTCATCGTAGGTGGAGAGAGAGGGTTTAAACCTTAAGCCCACTCCATTTTCTTGATCTGAAATGGCCCCAGGGGAGCTGCCGCTTTCTCTGTTGTGGAACATACATGCAGCTTATTAGTACATAAGAACATAAGAGATGCCGATGTTGGATCAGGCCAAAGGCCCATCCAGTCCAACACTCTGTATCACACAGTGGCCAGAAATACCAGTGCCATCAGGAGGTCCACCAGTAGGGCCAGGACATTAGAAGCCCTCCCACTGTTGCCCCCCCCAAGCACCAAGATGACAGAGCATCACTTGCCCCAGAGTCCCTATCTATCCCTTGTGGCTAATAGCCACTGATGGACCTCTGCTCCATATGCTTATCTAATTCCCTTTTGAAGCCGTCCATGCTTGTAGCCGCCACCACTTCCTGTGGCAGTGAATTCCACGTGTTAATCACTCTTTGGGTGAAGAAGTAAATATTAGGTTAACTCAAGCAGCTCCCTGAGGCTGTTTTACATTTTAAAAAATGAAGTGGGAGCTGGGTGCTTAATTTGCTCTCTAATCTGAATTGGGCACACACATATCCAGGAAGCACAGAAGTCTCAGGCCATGTCTGTCGACCCATCCCAAGGGATGCACATCAAGGAAGTGTACCGTGTAGATGGGTCTCTAGGCTGCCTCAGCATCTGTTTCTCAGGAGACCCGGCAACCCTAATCAGTGAAGGTCCTTATAGGATGACCTGTAGATTGTTCTGGCTTTTATTTTTTCGTCCTAGATTCCATGTCACCCACATTGGGAAGAAGCCTGCTTCCCATGACTCAAAGGAAGATTCCCTTCCTGATAGCAAGCAAGATCTTGGCTCTCGTGACTTAGACCGTGAGACTTGGAAGGGGTCTCTGAACGGAATAGTTCCCATGGATCAACTTCAGCATGGAAGCTCCCAGGAGGCAGCAGGTGCTCAGAGTGACAGAGAACCAGAGGAAGCCTGTAAAGATGAGTCCACTCAAGGAAAGAATCTCTTGAACGCAGCAGCCAATTTAGATGTTCCCAAGAACGGACTGGAGAGGAAAAACCACCCTAAGACAGGTTCACTGCAAGAGATAGACCTTCTAGGTACTGCCACAAGCAACGCATGTGACCAAATGTTTTTGTGTCCTGCAGAGCTGTTTGTCTCAGAAGACCTGGACAAGATGGGGAGGCTGGCTAAGAAAGCTCCTCCCTCTGAGAATGAGGGTGTTCAAAGGGCAGCTAACGACATATCAGGAAATGAAAGGAGTCAAGTTCTTCGAGGAGGATCTAGTCTAGATATATCTGGAAATGAGGTCAATAGAACACAGAACATAGAGCAACAGGTAGATACTGTTATATTCTTTCTTCCCTTGTTCTTAAGAGTTCCCAATTTTTCTTTCTTTGTGCCAGGTCTTAGAGAAATGAACATGAAAAGCAAAAAACACCGATACACCAAGTATTGGTCTGATATCAGTCCAAACAGCCTGTCCAAATCCATCCAGTGTTTAGATGCTGCTGAATGAGCTGTGGATTGTATCTCACAAGTTCTCTGGAGAGGGGAAGAGGAAGATAAACTGTCATTGGATAATTACTTATGTATGTCTGTTGGGAAATGAATTCTGAGAGCGAAGCTAACTACAGAGAATTAGCCAGCAAGGTTTAATGAAAAAGAAAAGCAGGAGGAGATATCAGTGCAGGGATTGGCCAGAGCAGAGAAGTCAGTGGAGAATATTAGGGCTATGATATCAAGACAGGAAGGCCTGGCGGGATCTGGTCCATGGGGTCGCAAAGAGTCGGACTCGACTGTGCGACTGAACAACAAAAAGCATAGATTCCCCAGTATCTAGTGTCATAGATATTAAATTTATTGAACGTAAAAAAATTACAGACATGTAAAGATACAGCTGTAAGAGGGAGACCCAAAACAGATGGCATGCAGCAGGGATGTTAAAAGATAGCAAGCGGAAATGAAGGAACATCTCACTGGTTGCTCAATGCTGAAAGCAGGCAGGCCAGCTGGGAGGCAGATCTACGCATTAGTCATTGGGGTGAGGTCTGAGGAAGAAATCGGGGGAGGTCAGACGGACAGAGGAAGCACTTTGCAGAAGAAAGTTTGGCTAAAAGTTGTTCAAATCTACAAGGCCCCTTTCAGGATCAGAGGACCACACCCCCATTTTAGAAATCACAGCCATTTTGTTACTAGATGGTTGGGGGGGGGGAGAGAATGTATAAAATTTATATTTGAAATGGCAGAAATCTAAAATTCCAGAGACGTAGCCATGTTCGTGAAATTCAACAGACATCCAGCGGCACCCTAAAGACTAGCAAAAAGTGTTCCAGTGGGCCCTTTGGTGTGGAAGAGAGCTCTCTCTCTCACAAAAACTGATGGCAAAAAATACATTTTGTTAGCCTTTGAAGAAATTAATTGTATACTGTGTGAAATAAGGCATCAGTATCTGGCACATAATTATCATGAGAAATTGATTGCTTCGTGGTGCTTACAGAATATTATGAGGTAGCGAAAATGAATTTGCCTTGACGAACCAACCTTGCTTCCTTTCTTTGACAGAAAGTGCCCGAGGGACATCCACCCAGGGTTATTTCAGTGCCCTCCCCTCCTTTGGGGGCTTTTTAATAGTCCCCCCCCAAAAAAATCTTCTGAGATGGGCCTTGCCCTGCTTCCTGGTAGGGCTGGCCCTGATAGACAAAGTGGCCCATCTGATTCAACTGGCTTGCCTGGCTGCAATTTCAAGATGCGTTGCTCTGGCACTGGAAGCCCCTTTTCTACCCCCTAAGGCCACAGAAGAGGGGACTAATTAACTCCTGATTGTCCAGCTCTTTCAGGGCTTCCTGTGGCACCACACCCCTCTTTCCCTCTGAGCAGCCCACCACCCCGCCCCCCAGTCAATTAGCAGAGCAAAAGATCTCGCGGCAGCTTCCTTGGAGCCCATCCAGTCCTGGGGAGGCGGACGTCCTGGCGGAGTGACTGGGATGCCCTCTATGAAGAGAGATCCAGGTGTGCAGCCGTGTTGGTCTGAAGCAACAGGACAAAGTCAGAGTCCAGTGGCACCTTTAAGGCCAATGAAGTTTAATCCTGGGTATCGGCTTTCGTGTGCCTGCATTGTGTGTGTTCATGTATCTGAGAAAGTAGGCGTGCACACGAAAGCCATACCCAGGATGAAGGTTTCTTGGCCTTAAAGGTGCCACTGGACTCAAACTTAGGATGCCCTCTCTCTTGTTGCCGTTGGAGGTCCAGGGCCTCCTTTCCATGCCAGCTGCCAATGTGATCTTTTCTCTGCCTGTTTCTCACCCTTGTTCTCCCAGGAGCAGAGCTCGACAGCGCAAGACCCAGGAGTATCTGTGTGACGTAAGTGCCTTGCTCTCGCTGTCAACAGCAGGGACTAGGAGTGGGGGATTGGGTGCCTAAATAATCTGCTCTCTGGGCTTTGTGGCGGGAGGGGACTGCTGACTGGCAACCCTGGACATGCAAATGGGGATCCCCTCTGCTCTCAGGACATGAATGGTTTGTCACACATTGCTTCTGCATGGTCAGTATTGGACATCAGAGCTCCCTGATCCCAGTTACTCTGAGGGGCAAGCAAACGCCTCACTAGTGGAACTGACTTCCTTGGGAGGTGGTGGGCTCTCTGTCTTTGGGCTTTCCTAGCGCTTTTTTTCTTTTTCTTTTGAAAAGAGGTGATGGAACTCTCAAGAGGGAAATGAAGTTTTCAATCTGTATATCGAAAACTCATGAACTTTTAAACATTTTAAAAAGAATTTTGTCAAAAGAGGTTCCAGAACGCTGTTCTGGTGCGTTCCTCCAGAAAAGAAGCCCTGGTTTTATATGTCATTCTATGGTCACACACACTAAATAATTCACTTTCGATCCACTTTCCAACTGGATTCCGCCAGTTCACACAGTAAGATCCAGTTGGGAAGTGCGCTGGAAGTGGATTGAAAGTGGATTATTTAGCGTGAGTGACCGCAGCCTTGGACTGGTGGCAACAAAGAGGAAACACGCTTTGACATGCCAGCAAACACACACCACGCATGTGAGAACACACAGGCCCAGGGTGGGATTGTGAACTGGCTTGCACTGATAGCGTAAGAAGCAATTTTGCATCTAATTTTGCACAACACGCATGTGAGAACACACAGGCCCGGGGTGGGATTGTGACCCGGCTTGCACTGATAGCGTAAGAAGCACCTTTGCGTCTAATTCCATCCGTGCCCTCTTTCGACCTCCCCTCCTCCCCGTTTTCTCTTCCAGAGTGAGGCTGCTCCAAGATAAGGCCGCCATGCAGACAGATGCGCCAGGGGCCTTCTCCTCCTCCAGGGCTGCCCAGAATGAGTCCACTGGATCCACAGAAAGCAACGCAGAGCCTGGCCTGGCCTGGCCCAGAAGAGCTCCGGCGCACTTGACATCGCCACAACAGCACAAGAACGTGTTGCTTCAAAAAAAAAAAATCACTTCTCTTCTTCTTCTTCTACTTCTTCTTCTTCCAGAGTGAGGCTGCTCCAGGTTAAGGCCGCCATGCAGACAGATGTGCCAGGGGCCTCCTCCTCCTCCAGGGCTGCCCAGAATGAGTCCGCTGGATCCACAGAAAGCAATGCAGAGCCTGGCCTGGTCCAGAAGAGCTCCGGTGCACTTGACATCGCCAAAACAGCACAAGAACTGTTGCTTCAAAAAAAAAAAATCACTTGTCAAGAGCCTCATCTTCCCCCCCCATCTCAGTGCCCCAGCAGGACTGGAAAGCCCAGCTCCCCCGTACAGCAGCCTTGCTAAGGCTCACATCAGTGCAACATCCCACAGAAGGTCTGACCTCCTGGCCCAAGAAAGCAGTTTCATCTCCTGGCCACCACTGCTGCCCCTCTGTAACTTCCGTTCCCTTTTAGAACAGTCCTGGGTGACCCGGCCCTGCAGTGCTTTGGGGCCATTTGCTGTCTGGTGGGCCCCCGTTGTGAAAGGCAGCTGCCCTGTACTGCCGTCTCTGCAATATGCTCCTGCATGCCGGCCAGGCTGAGCCAACTATTCAGCATTAGAAACACAGCTGCTGCTTAGAGACGTCGGCCAGTGCAGGTGGAGTGAGTGGCCACAGGGGAAAGGATGCGCTCCTGCCACCCCCGGCCTGTAGTTCTGACTGGCCTTGGGAGATCAAGGTCGTGTGAGTACCCACAGTGCCCCACCCCAGCCTGGGCTGTGCTGGGCTGGCAGTAAAGGCCTGGCTTCGATAACAGAGGGGGAGTCAGGACGTTCTCAACTTCTGCCCACAGAAATGGGCAGCGCTGCCATTCCAACTCGGGCACTGCAGTTGCTTATTGTGCAAGTCTGGCATCTGCTAGCGTAGGAAAGCCCCTTCCTGTGGACCGCAATAATTAAAGACACCCTCCAGAGAAGGATCTGTTAGCCATACCCCCCACCCCACCCCCTGGGAGCAGCCAAGGAGCACCTGGCTCTGAACACTCCACCTATACGCTCAGCTTGGGAGTCTGCTCATGTTCCCAAGCAAGGAGAGGGGCCTCCTCCTGGCAACCTCAGGGTGGACAGCCTTGTGCAGAGGGGCTTTTATTCCTACGAATGGAGACTTGCATCTCCCCAGCTAAGCTCCCCAGAGGCCTCCCTTCTCCGTTCCTGCTCCAACTGAGGCCCTGGCAAGCCACCAGCCAAGGCCCCCTTCTTTTTCTCCTCCCTCATCCTTTCCCATATTGAACCACCATGTAAACAAAACCAAAACGAAACACATTAAAGCTGCTGAAGACATGGCTTGAGTGAGGTCTCTTTATTGGGCAACGGACAACACGGCAATTCCTCTGTCAACGCCACACAGAAGGCAGCTCGCTCTGCAGGGGACCGCAAAGAACTAATGGCGGAACGAGAGAAGGAGCACTTCGTACTCTGTGTTCTGATGGGAAAAGGCACACCGGTGGCCCCGACAGGCGAAGGGAAGACACAGGTGAAGTTAGCTAGCAGCATTGAAGGCTGAGGGAGAGACCAGCTCCCGCCCCAGAGAGGGAAAATGCTTGCATAGCCTCAGCTGGGGTCCAGGGAGACTTTTGGCGCAGGACAGGGTGTGCCATCTCTAGGTGCTGGCCCGCAGGACTTGGTAACAGTGCAAGCAGAGACACTCTTTGGGCACCTCCTTCTGTGCTGCAGAAGTGGTCCCCAGGGCTGCTGGGGAGAGGGGCAGCGTGCAGGCAATGTGCCTTTTGGCACCCTCGTCCCACCATCATCTGGCCTCCTTGCAAGGGTCTGGAATGAGGCTCTAGAGTGGCCACACAGCAGAGCATCTAAGAGGTCTCGTCAGAAGAAACAGCTGGAGGTGGGGGTACTGTGGCACCCAAGGACCCAAAGCTGTCCTAAGCAGTCAGGCCTCCTCTGGGAGCTTATCAGAGTTAACCACGGCCAGGCGATGAGTCGGCTTCTGGGGCCTTCAGCGGTGGAGGGGGGGGAGCCCGAACCTGAAAGAAGAAAGAAGGAAAGGCAGAGGTGGTGACGTAAGTTAAGAAGGCTCCAGGGGAAGACACACTATGCAGAATGACAGGCTATTATGCCAATGCCCGCATTCTCCACCAAAACCTGTTACCCAGAATGGTCTAATATTTAATTGATTAGAGGAATTTTGATAAGCAAGAGGGGGTAACTTAGGATCAGCATCTTTGTATACTTTCCCCAAGAGAAAGCTTAGATAAAAAGGTAGGTGTCCAACTCGTAAGGATTTTATTGAAAATAAAGTAAGCTAAAGTAATGAAATGTTGAACATGCATTCAAACACACTGAAAAATCACACACACTACTAAGAGGGAGATAAAAGGGATGGACAGGAATACAGAGGATATTTCTGATGGGTGATATTTACCAATATTGAAGCTTCAGATGTAGAAGGCGCTTGGTGTGAGGTTGGCGTGTGTGTGTGCGCAAATGCACACGCACACACACACTGCAATTGGCAGTGTGCCTGTATTTATACCCAAAAATGATACCTGAGGATATGCTGATGTGGTTACATCAAAGGAATAATAGTGTTGATATGTTTATAGGAAGGATTCCAGGAACACGGAGAAATGGCTAATAGCTCTCCCAGAGGCAGATCAAAGACTTTGGCAGAGTTTGATTATTTTCCCAGAGCTGACAATATATGTGGATGCCCCTCGATATGTAGGATGAAGGGGAACTTCCAGGTGTTGTAATGCTAAGTGGGCAAATGGAGTAAGCAAGATGGGGATAAAAGAAGGTGGGATGCTGCTTTCCTGAGAGATTCCAATGTTGTAGAATATACATTATTTTAGGATGGATGAGGACTATTATCAAGCCAGCCTCCTCTGATGAACTTCCAGATACTTTCCCCCAGGCTGTGCCTGCCATTCATTGTCCTAGGCCAGGGTTATGAGACAGATTTAATTTCTATCTGGAGTGATTTTTATGTGAAGGGTGTATGGCATCACTTCCTATTGGAAAACCAGCTGCCCCTCTGTGAGATGGCACTGACTGGTAACAATGTGAGGGGACGTGAGAAGCAGCTCTGGCTGTTCTTCAGGGCACAAGATAATCAAGGCCGGACTGGAAAAGACAGAGCAGGAAGCTGTTCCTGTACTCTGTGGGTAGAGGCCAAATTGGCCTTTGCAGGGAGTTTCTTTCCTCTCCCGTTTTTTTTCTGGGGGAACGACCCCATGGAAGAAAAGGCTGAGAAACCCCCAGAGGGGAAAGGGCTCAGCTGCGTCTCCTTGCTCTGCTTGGGGCCAAACTAAACGCGACGGTGAACTCATGGCCGCCAAGAGGACACGCCACCATTTTAAAGTGCCACGAGGGTCCAATCCTGATTGGGACTGCAGCATGAAGGTCTCCCTCCTGCCACAGGCCCACGGCTGTTTTGACATTTGAAAAGGTGCTGGGGGTGGGGGAGGAGAGAGCTCTGCGCCACGGACTCCCATGAGGACACCACCACATTTACTTTGGCCCGTGGACATGCAGTCTGCACAGTGCTGCTCTGGTTAAAACAAAACAAAACAAAAGGCAGAAGAGAGAATCACATAACTGTATGCAATGCCTGGTGTGGCCCTCAGTAATGCATTTTCTCCAACAGTGGTGAAAAGAATAAAAAAGGGATGCTCAGCAGCCTCCGTTTTTTCCGTCTGTGGGAGGGATGAAGCCCACCCCAAACCACCGGAAGGCACCGGCAACTCTGAGAATGCTTCCTGCTGCAACAGCCCCACCCCCTTTACTCCGCAAGACCACAACCAGCTGCCCCTCTGTGAGATGGCACTGATTGGTAACAACGTGAGGGGACGTGAGAAGCAGCTCTGGCTGTTCTTCAGGGCACAAGATCATCAAGGCCGGACTGGAAAAGACAGAACAGGAAGCTGTTCCTGTACTCTGTGGGTAGAGGCCAAATTGGCCTTTGCAGGGAGTTTCTTTCCTCTCCCGTTTTTTTTCTGGGGGAACGACCCCATGGAAGAAAAGGCTGAGAAACCCCCAGAGGGGAAAGGGCTCAGCTGCGTCTCCTTGCTCTGCTCGGGGCCAAACTAAACGTGATGGTGAACTCATGGCCGCCCAGAGGACACGCCACCATTTTAAAGTGCCACGAGGGTCCAATCCTGATTGGGACTGCAGCATGAAGGTCTCCCTCTGGTGTGGCCCTCAGTAATGCATTTTCTCCAACAGTGGTGAAAAGAATAAAAAAGGGATGCTCAGCAGCCTCCGTTTTTTCCGTCTGTGGGAGGGATGAAGCCCACCCCAAACCACCGGAAGGCACCGGCAACTCTGAGAATGCTTCCTGCTGCAACAGCCCCACCCCCTTTACTCCGCAAGACCACATCTCAACAAGAAAAGCAGTCAACTGCCCCGGGGGCCCACCAAGCAGCAGCTTTCCCCAGCTTTCACCACCATCATCTGTATTTCCATGTCTTGTGCAAAACAAGACCAGGCAAGATTGATTTGTGCATAAAACCTTGTTGTTGTTGTTCAGTCGCACAGTCAAGTTCGCCTCTTCGCGGCCCCATGGACCACATCACGCTAGGTCCTCCTGTCTTCCGTCGAGCTCCGGA
>NW_015165855.1:68836-69574 GCF_001447785.1 Gekko japonicus | reverse complement strand
TTGGTGGCCAAAGTATTGGAGCTTCAGCTTCAGTATCTGGCCTTCCAGGGAACAGTCAGGGTTGATTTCTTTTAGAATTGACTGATTTGATCTCCTTGAAGTCCAAGGGACTCTCAAGAGTCTTCTCCAGCACCATAGTTCAAAATAATCTATTCTTCAGCGTAAAACCTAGCAGTTGTTAATTTTCGGGGGCCAAAATGCCAACAGGCATATTTTCTTCTATAGCTGCTGGTTTTAAATTTATAGTGATGATTTTAGATTTTTTGGAAAAAAGAAACGCCACCGTTTATATCTATTCCATTTCATTTCAACTGATCATCACCTAACAGATTCTGGGATGTGAACACAAACTGGCTCTCACTCCTGCACACGAATACACGGACACACTTTCCTGAGTACTGCAAGGGAAACTAGCTACCGAGATAAGAAAGTTTTTCGGTTACGGTTGAGGGGAAGCGGGAATCTAAACCCAGAAGTCATCCTATCCAAGCTATATGGGGCAAAAACTTACTGGACGAATACGAGGCATGTTCAGGTCAGGAGAACTATGCTCACTGGCTGTGCTTCCTCGCCAGTTACCTAAAAATACAAAAGAAGAAGAGATTGGATTTATACCTCGCCCTTCACTACCCAAAGGTGTCTCAGAGTGGCTTACAAACTCCTTTCCCTTCCCCTCCCCACAACAGACACCCTGTGAGGTGGGTGGGGCAGAGAGAGCTCTTGACAGAAACGGCTCTT
>NW_015165855.1:60691-68429 GCF_001447785.1 Gekko japonicus | reverse complement strand
CTCCCTCTAAGCTGTGGAGTCTTGTGAGCAAAAATCCTACCTTGTGAGCTGCTGGCATTCAAGTTGTGACCGAGCAATTTGGCTCCTGCATAAATTAGTATGCTTCCTGCGCTAAGGCAAAAAATGTGTGAGCCAGAGGCTACAAATTGGGGAGCTAGCTCACACTAACTCAGCTTAGAGGGAACACCGCCTGTGAGGTAGGTGGGGCTGACAGAACGACGGCTTGCCCAAGGTCATCCAGCCAGGTGCAGGTGGAGGAGTAGGGAATCAAACCCGGTTCTCCCAGTTTAGAGTCCAAGCACTTAACCACTACACCAAGCCACCTCTCTGAAATGTCCAAGCTCCACTAGGGGTCTCCAGAAGTCTCCAGAAGTTATTTTATTGCACTGTTGTGCCTATGTAAGCCGCCCTGAACCCGCGTGCGGGGAGGGCAGGGTATAAATGAAATAAAATAAATAAATAAATAAACCATGACTTCCAGGCACACACACACACGCACACATACTCACACACAAAAAAATACAGCAGTGCCTGAACCGTCCTTTCCAATGCCCTGCAAAGGCCTCCCCAACCCTTTCACTTAAATATTTTACCCTCCTCCCGCAGCTCCATCATGCCCTTCCCTTGAGAACATGTTCAAATACACACTCAGGGCTTCTGGCCTCAAGCACACTGAGCCATGCCAGGGATCTGCAGCCCAGCCTCCGTCCCCTTGAGAACAGCCTGCCTGCTCCAGAGGCCCTCTTTTGAGGAATTAAGAGGGTTGATTTCTCCAGTAACTCACCCCCCACAAGTGCTTCTGCAGGAGACGCTACCGTCGGGTCCAGGACTGGAGGGGAGCCTTCGGGAGGTGCGGGGGAAGGCAAATCCTGGAACAGAAACACATGCTGCTCTCAGAGCCGACGAAGGGAACTCCTGGGACTCACTGGGGCGCTGAAGCAGGTTCTGCAGGGTGCAAACCCTGATTCATCATCCCTGCAGTGTGTCAAACAGTAAGGAAGTGCCAGCAACAGGAAGCTGACGTGTGGAACTCTCTTCTCTGTATGTACAAAGACAAATATGGTCACAGTCCATAGACATGAAAAGATAGAGCCACAGGAACTGTGTAAAGTGCACTCAGTGTTTCTTTAAAGATAGCAATAATGCTATAAAAATGAAAATTACAAAAGTGATACTAATACATTCAAATTGTAAATCCAGTTACATAAGATAGAAGATAATGACGGCGGCGGGACGGTGGTCTCCGGAATGTGGTGCCGTTTCGACAAGCGTCTTCTTTTGACCAAGAATCTATAAGTGGATGATGTGTGGAAAACTGCACTTCAATAGAATAGCTACCCGATTCACATGGAGTTCAGTAACAGTTCCACCTATTTCATTGCACAAGTAATGGAGAAAATTTCTCTCAGCGGAAATAAAGCTTATGTGAATTGGGTAGCTGTTCTATTGAAGTGCAATTTTCCACACATCATCCACTTATAGATTCTTGGTCAGAAGAAGACGCTTGTCGAAACGGCACCCCATTCTGGAGACCACCGTCCCGCCGCCGTTGTTATCTTCTATCTTATGTAACTGGATTTACAATTTGAATGTATTAGCTATCTTTAAAGAAACATTGAGCGCACTTTACACAGTTCCTGTGGCTCTATCTTGAACTCTCTCCTCTGCCAGGCCCGAGATACGATGGCCTCCCCAGAAGTATTCTCTTTCAGGAGATCATTACTTGGGTCTGGATGTAGCTAGGAGCTCTCTAACTATCTTGTACAGGCTACTGTCCCTCTTCAAGCCCTCGCGCTCTAGAATTGCGCCTGATAGCGCTCCTTTTATGTGCCCCCCAGCCCCCAAGAATTCTGGTACATGGTTTGACAAGAAGCGCAGGAACTACAGCGAAAACATCGGGAGCTAAAGAGCCATAATACAGTACTTGTTCTGAGGGAATTCTTGGCTCTTTTTTGTTGTTGTTCAGTCGCACAGTCGAGTCCGACTTTTCGCGACCCCATGGACAAGATCTCGCCAGGCCCTCCTGTTTTTCGCCGTCCTCTGAAGTTTGCTCAACTTCATGTTCGTTGCATCGATGACACTGTCTCGCCATCTCATCCTTTGCCGTCCCCGTCTTCTTTGACCTTCAATCTTTCCCAGCATCAGGGTCTTCTCCAGTGAGGGCTCCCTTCTCATTGGGTGACCAAAGTATTTGAGCTTCAGTTTCATTATCTTGGCTCTTAGGGGATACTATAGAGAACTCTGGGAAAAGCAGCGACACACCACGACTGATAAAAGGCTGCTATGCGGTGGCTCAAGAGGTTAAGACACTGAACTGCAGGCAGGTAGTTCAGCAGTTCGAGACCCGAGTGCCGCATGACGGGGTGAGCTCCTGTCTCTGGTCCCAGCTCCTGCCAACCTAGCAGTTTGAAAGCAAGAAATTGCAAGTAGATAAATAGGTACCGCTTTGATGGGAAGGTAACAGGGTTCCGTGTGCCTCGGCGTCTAGTCATGCCGGCCACATGACAACGGAAACGTCTTCGGACAGCACTGGCTCTTTGGCCTGGAAATGGAGATGAGCACCGCAACCCTAGAGTCGGATTCAACTGGCTTTCGAACAAGGGAAACCTTTACCCTTTACCTATGGCTCATGCAGCAACTTTATGCAGACCTCACAGGTCAGCTCTGCTGTGGCTATGACAGTTATTATAGGATATTATAGCTTTGGAAAAAGTGCAGAAAAGGGCAACTCGAATGATAAAAGGGTTGGAACACTTTCCCTATGAGGAAAGGTTAAGGCGCTTAGGGCTTTTTAGCTTGGAGAAATGACGACTGAGGGGTGACATGATTGAGGTTTATAAGATTATGCATGGGAAAGAGCAGGTAGAGAAAGAGGTACTTTTCTCCCTTTCTCACAATACAAGAACTCGTGGGCACTCCATGAAATTGCTGAGCGGTCGGGTTAGAACGGATAAAAGGAAGTACTTCTTCATCCAAAGAGTAACACTTAGAATTCACTGCCACAGGAAGTGGTGGTGGCTACAAGCATGGACGGCTTCAAAAGGGAATTAGATAGGCATGTGGAGCAGAGGTCCATCAGTGGCTATTAGCCACAAGGTATAGATAGGGACTCTGGGGCAAGTGATGCTCTGTCATCTTGGTGTTTGGGGGGGGCAACAGTGGGAGGGCTTCTAATGTCCTGGCCCCACTGGTGGACCACCTGATGGCACTGGTATTTCTGGCCACTGTGTGATACAGAGTGTTGGACTGGATGGGCCTTTGGCCTGATCCAACATTGGCATCTCTTATGTTCTTATGCCCCGACTGAGCCATTTAACCTCAATAAAAAGGTAGCAGGGCTGCCTTTTGTCCCCGCTTTTGTTCAACCCAGAACAACGATGACAACGTCATCGTCGTCGTCTTCTTCTACAAAAAAGAGGTGCCGGAACTCTCAGGAGGGAAATGACATTCTTAATCGGTATGTTGAAAACTTTTAAACATTTTTTAAAAAAGAATTTTGCTGAAGAGATTCCGGAACTCCGTTCCCTTGTGTTCCCCCAGGAAAAAAAAGCCCTGGTTCAAGCTATACATGAACGATCTTCCAACTTTCTTTAATGAGCTTTGTCATTCACCCTGTGTGGCCAACTGCGATATTCCCGTTCTCCTTTACGCTGATGATACTCTGCTCTCTTGGGTGAGATTTGGTCTGCAAAGATTATGAGAAGTTTTCTCCAAATACTGCATTAAGGAAGGCTTGAAAACAAAACACCCCAAAAAATGGTACCAGCAGAACGGCCCTCCCGTGGCAGTCTCCTAATGTCAACCAAATGGTGTATCCTCCAGAATTTACAAGGGGAAAATCAGGGGTCTAAAAGCAGAGGAGGAAAACTGGTGAAAATTGCCACACACACCCCTCACTTAGTGGAAAATTTAGCTTCAACCCAATCCATGGACTACGACCAGGTCTCCTCTTCAGCTTGGAATAAAGGAAGGCTGGGTGGCATAGAAGGAACACCAGAGTTGCGCTCCACTTTAGAGATGTTCTGAGCATGCTGAGTGCATGTCATTCCTGGCCCCACGCCCATGTTTGGGAGAAGGGAGAAGGCTTGTCAAATGCTCCAGCAGCGGAAAAATGGAAGAAGTTAATGTGCAGAAAAGAACACTGATGTGGTATATGATCACAACTGCTAGAATGACCTATGCACAGTGTTGGAAACAAGACAGAATCCCGGAAATCGGGGAATGGATAAAGAAATTAATATTCATGGTTGAAATGGACAAAATGACAAGGAAACTTAAGAACCCTGAGGCAGAAGAATTCTATGCAGATTGGAAAGACTTTAAAGAGTATTTAGAAAAATATTGGGATGTAAAGGACAATTTAATTTGCTTTGACAATTATCGAAAAGTTAATGTTATTAGATGAAAGTTAATGAAGAGAAAATACTAGTAGAAAGAAGCGTTACCGGTAGACTATGAATAGAAGATAAGTGGAAAATAGAAAAGAACTAAGAAATGGGCTGGAGGTTGGAGCACTGTGGGAAGCCAGAAAGGGGGGGGGGGAGAGAAGAAAGGATGTATAACAAAAAATAATATGTTGTATGTTTGAACTAATAATATATCCTAATAAATTGTTTTTGGGAAAAAAAATGCTCCAGCAGCAGGAGGGACACTCAGTGGACGGGAGGGCATTAATGACCCCTGAGGTTAACAAGATGCCGGGTGTCTCAACCAATCCTCCCTCTAAGCTGTGGAGTCTTGTGAGCAAAAATTCTACTTTGTTCGCTACTGGCATTCAAGTTGTGAGCGAGCGATTTGGCTACTGCGTAAGTTAGTTTGCTCTGGAGCCGTCCTTCCTGAGCGAAGGCAAAAATGTGTGAGCCAGAGGCTACAAAACGGTGAACCGGCTCACACTAACTCAGCTTAGAGGGAACACTGGTCCCAACCCATCCCAGCCTCCGTTCCCTAGGGGAGGGGAAGAAACGAGCTCCCGTTGGGACTCACCTGCTCAGCTCCCCTGGGAGCGCCCATGATTTCGTGCACCACCAAGGACGGGAAGACGCCAACTCTCCCATTGAAGTCCCCTTTCCAAAAGCCATCATCAATCGTCCCCTGCTCGCGGGGCAGCACTCGGATGATGGCTCCCTCTGGGAAGCTGAGCTCCTCCGGGCTCTGCCCTTCATAGTCATACAGGGCCCGGACTAGCCAGGCTGCAAACAGAAGGGGAAAAGCTGGAGTTAAAATGCAGGGGTGTTTAGGACCACCCCGCACCCTACAGGCACAGTCAGGGACAGCTCCTTCTAGTGGCGGACTCTGACCACAAGGCGGAGACATGGGCGGAAGGAGGAAACACACTGGGGTTAGTTCTTCCAGCCTACACACACACACACACACATAACACTTCTGCCCTATCAGCGAGACTCACCTCCGGGCTCCAGCATGAGGTCTGTCAGCTCCTTCTTCTTCTCTGAAGAGCCCTCCTGGCTGCCCCCATCTGGGACTACACAGGTTCTGCCCACGGAATCCAGGAAGAGGAGGTATTTCTCAGGGACGTAGCCAACCTGTCCTGCCTGGTTGCGTGCCTGAAAGCAGGTGGGACAAGCAACGTAGAGGATGGCCTTTAAAGAAGCGTGCAGGGTTGCCTTGCTAAGACTACCTGCCCAAACTGTGGGCAGTTCTGGTCACCGTATCTCAAGAAAGGACACCGCAGAGCTGAAATAAGTACAGAAGAGGGCAACCAAGATGATTGGGGGTTGGAGCGCCTTCCCTATGAGGAAAGGTTGAGAATCTAGGACTTTTCAGTTTAGAACAGAGACAGGAAAGGGGGGGGGGTATAAAATTATGCACAGGGTGGAGAGTTGACAAAGGGAATTTTTTCTCCCTTTCCCTAAATACTAGAACTCAAGGACATCCAATGAAGCTGATGGGCAGCGGATTCAGGATGGACAAAAGGAAATACTTCTTTGCACAGTGAGTGATTCAAATGTGGAATTCGCTGCCAGAGGATGAAGTGATGACCATAGGCATAAATAGCTTTAAAGGGGGATTAGATAGATCCAATCTATCAGTGGCTACTAGCCATGGTGACTAACAGGAATTCCCATGTTCAGAGGCAGTCAACGTCTGAATCCCAGAGCCAGGAGGAGGCAACATCAGGGGAAGGCCTCAGCCTCTCTGCCTTGTTGTTGGCCCTCCAGAGGAACTGGTTGGTCACTGTGTGAGACAGGATGCTGGACTGGATGGACCACTGGTCTGATTCAGCAGGGCCCTACTGATGTTCTTATGAAGGCCTCGGCCTCTCTGCCTTGTTGTTGGCCCTCCAGAGGAACTGGTTGGTCACTGTGTGAGACAGGATGCTGGACTAGATGGACCACTGGTCTGATCCAGCAGGGCCCTACTGATGTTCTTATGAAGGCCTCGGCCTCTCTGCCCTGTTGTTGGCCCTCCAGGGGAACTGGTTGGTCACTGTGTGAGACAGGATGCTGGACCAGATGCACCGCTGGTCTGATCCAGCAGGGCTCTTCTTACGTTCTTATGAAGACCTCTATCTCTATGCCCTGCTGCTGGACCTGCAGGCTGGCCACTGTGTGATGGACCACTGGTCTGATCCAGCAGGGCTCTTCTAATGTTCTCACATTCTTAAACGGTCTGACTGCCAACTGATACCCAAAGTCCCTGTACTGTGCATTCTCTCTGTCCCAGACTACAAGTGGGTGTTCAGTTTACGCCTTACCATGAGCATCACTGCCAAAGGGGACCGAACTTTTGCCATGAGCCATGTAGTCCTCAAGGTGCCTCGCGGAGCCATCTAGCCTGTGTCAGCACAGAACCGGGCTTTCCAGCATGGCTTCTGCACAGAGAAAGCCGTCCCAGCTTCCTTGCACTAACCTTGACCCATTCCTCCACGTCGCCATCTTCTAGGACCTCCAGCTCCTCCCCCTGGACAATGGTCAGCTCATCAGACTGGCAGGCCTGTTGGGCAAGAAGGCGCACCCCAAAGTCAGCCACGACACAAGGTCAGCAAAGCTCCCCCCCTCCAACAAGCATCCCAGAACTGCCCCTGCTGGTGACCGGTCCTAGAGGGCAGGTGGACTGGAAAACACCAGAGCTTGATGGCCCACAGAGAAGCTCTAAGGTTCTGATCTCCCCAAGCACAAAGCAGGACATGACATTAGGGGGTCTCCAAGGAAGGAGCTGCGGTGGCTCAAGTGGTTAAGACGCTGAACTGCAGGCTGTGGAAGGTCGGTAGTTCAGCAGTTCGAGACCCGAGGGTGCCGCATGACGGAGTGAGCTCCCGTTTCTAGTTCCAGCTCCTGCCAACCTAGCAGTTCGAAAGCAAGAAATTGCAAGTAGATAAATAGGTACCACTTCGGTGGGAAGGTAACAGCGTTCCTTGGCTCTTCGGCTCTTCGGCTTTGAAATGGAGATGAGCACCGCAACCCTAGAGTCGGACTCGAATGGCTTTCGAGCAAGGGAGACCTTTACCTTTAAGGAAGGGGTGCTGGGGAGAAGGCTGGGGTAGGAGTCGGCGGATGATTCCCCAGAAGGGTGGGACAACCACTCCTCTGGCTGCTTGCTCCAATTCCTGCCTCTCTTGCAATTAATTATATCAAACAAAGAAACACTTACAATATTGCTAAGGAAATTCTAACATTTTGAAGGGAAAGTCCAACATCCTCAATGAGCACCCAGTTATACACTCATTTCACCAATCTTCCTCAGGAGTAATCCTATTGTGTTGGAAGGTGTCAGCCTTTTG
>NW_015165855.1:49562-60503 GCF_001447785.1 Gekko japonicus | reverse complement strand
GCTCGAAAGCCAGTCGAATCCGACTCTAGGGTTGCGGTGCTCATCTCTGTTTCCAAGCCAAAGAGCCAGCGCTGTCCGAAGACATTTCCGTGGTCATGTGGCCGGCATGACTAAACACCGAGGCGCACGGAATGCTGTTACCTTCCCACCGAAGTGGCACCTATCTATCTACTTGCAATTTCTTGCTTTCGAACTGCTAGGTTGGCAGGAGCTGGAACTAGAGACGGGAGCTCACTCCGTCATGCGGCACCCTCGGGTCTCGAACTGCTGAACTACCGACCTTCCACAGCCTGCAGTTCAGCGTCTTAACCACTTGAGCCACCGCAGCTCCTTGTTTGATATAATTCCCTGTAAATGCGATCCCTTCTTTGGTTTACTCTCTTGCAATTAAGGCACTTGCTGACCGTGCCTGAGGGGGCCACACCCTAAAAGTCTGGACCCTCCTTCAGCCTCTGGCAACGACCCAGAGACTGTATCAAGGCTTCAAATGATCAGCTGCTGTGCAAAGGGCACACGGCAAGAAGGCGTTCAGGTCCAGGAGAAGAGAGGCGCCATTACCTGGTATGGGAAGAACACTCTGCAAGACGAAGGGTAGGTGCGGGTCATGCCCGGGCTCGGCCGAGTGTCCTCAAACAGTTCTGTGCTGTCGTCATAATCTTCAAACTCGGCCGGATCGAATTCCTCTGCCTGGAGAAAAGTCCTAAGTCATTCCTGGGGCATGCACTCAGTCGAGGATGGCGGTAGGGCATGGAGGCATAAAAGTCATGTGCAGCACAGAAGGTATGGGGCTGCCGGGGCACGAGAGAGCAGAAATGGCAGACCCTGGGTGAAGATTCCCCACTCTGCTATGAAAGCTTTGCTAGGCGACCGTGGGGCAGTCTCTCTCTCAGCCTAACCTACCTCACAGGGTTGCTGTGAGGATAAAACGGAGGACTGTAAGCCACTCTGGGTGCCCACTGGAGAGAAAAATGGGGTATAAATATCTAAATAAAAATATTAAGTCAAGATTCACCACAAGTCCTTCTCCCCCATTGCCCCAGTCCTCTCCCAGACCCTTCATTCCCCTCCGTTCTTCTGAGAACCAAGGGGCTTTGAGCAGCTCCGGCAGGAGAGGGTCCTTGTTTCTTGCACAGGACCCCTTCCAATCCCCAAGGCCCTCTCACTCAAGGGACACAACTACCAGCCAGCCACACCGCCCGGAAAAAGCCACGGAAACTCAACTGATGCACAGGAGAACAGCGCCCACACAGCTACAGGTATGTCTGAAGGGCCCAGAACTGAGCTCTCCTTTAGGGAATATTATTGAAATGGGCCAAAGAAAAATTAGTCTATAGTAATGCTTCTCCACTGAAGAGTGGTGAATGCTGATAAGACTCTAGAATGAGAGGAACGGCTTAAGAGAGGAGAAGAAGGAAGGCAAGTCATCCAGCCTCACAGTTCACTCTGAAGTTTGAGTCCAGTGGCACCTTTAAGATCAATGACGTTTATTCAAGGTGTAAGCTTCCATGTGCATGCTTGTTGGTCTTAAAGGGGCCACTGGACTCAAACTTTGTTTGTTTAATTCGATTTGCATCCCACCCTCCCCTCAAGCGGGCTCAGGGCAGGGGTTCCATCACAGTACAACAAACTGACAGTCACAATATATCTAAAAACAGCAATCCACAAAAGAGCAGTGCCTCAACAGATCTCAGCAAGAAGCAGTTGATTCCCATACCACTTCAGACCAACACGGCTACCCACCTAAATCTAAGTTCATGCCAAGATACTGATCCAATAAAGCCAGCGTGGACCTATCCTTTAAAAACAAGCAATTTTTTCCCTTTTAAAATGCTAATGGAAAAGAAGGGAGCCTGTTTTTGAGCAGCACAACCAAAAAGAGATTGAAGAGTTAAATGCTCTCTTCCCTTCCCTGCACAACCCCAAGGTGAACTGAGGCTGCACGGACATGCAGTTTGCATTCTATGGATGAAATGAGACTTGCAATCTTCAAATCATCTGTTTGAGCCCCCTTTTCTCAGCGAGGTTTTCAGAGGGTCAAGGTGGAGACTTGCGTTTGTCCTCTGATCTGGGTAAACTCAGAGACAAATGAAGAAAGGGGGGAAGCACGTTAATGTTGTCTGAGGGCCTGTGGGGTTCAAAATGCCACCTGAATGGGCGGGGAAGATGCCCTACTTCAGAGAGCCCTGAGAAGAAGAGAGGTCAACTGGGTGCACTGAAGAGGGACCAAAGCCGTCCAGATCCCTCTGCCTCCACTTGCTCAGAACAGGAAGATTCCCATTTGTGGCCTGCCGTCTCTCAGAAGCCACGGGATGGAAAGAGACTCCTCTTACCGCTGGAGTGGAGCCCCTCTCGGATCTGCGTGCTTCGCTGAGCCGCCGCTCTTGCTCGATTTCATCCAGGACTTGCCCCATGGCACTGGCTAGCCAGGGGTCTACATCCAAGCCAGCCTGCCGCAGCAGCAACAGCCGAGCCTCCGCCTTCACCTTGCTGACCTGAAACGGAGAAGAAGACCGCCTCGGGTGGCCGCCCACAGCAATTCCTTCCGCATGCAACCGGCACCCTAAAAAGAGCCAAGGGGCCACCAGGGACGGCAGGGGTGACCTACTGCCAAGGACAGACACCGAGTGGCGTTTGGAAGCAGAGAACCATCACCTTCACGACACCCGCAATCCCCTGGGCCATGGGAGCAGCGACACACCAGCACCGCCACAGCACACAAGGACGTTCTCCACTTCCACCAGTGGATACTGTTCGATCGGGCTAACAAAGACTCGGAGAGTGGTTTCAGCTCAGTGATTCAGCTTTATTGAAGTAGTGAACAAACACTCAAACGCATTCAAAACCAGAACAGATTAACATTGGGAGCTAGGCTCCTTTTAAACATTCCCGGGCTAATGTAGCCACACCTATCTCTCCTTATATATAATTGAATAGTAGGTGCCAAAGTTCTAATTCTAAAATGCACTCCCTTAGTGTATGGCTGATGGCACTGCTCCTCAGCATATATCACCACCAATCAGAAGGCAAAGCCCGGGTCCCGCCCACACCACAACTGCTGCGACAACCTGGTCTTTTGCATATGGAAGCTGATTGGACTTCACTCCATTCCACACCTCAAACTCCCCCCCCCCGCAAGGCAGTTGGAATGTCAGTTGCCTATGGAACCTGCTGTATTCTGGTGGTGTGCAGGTCCCAGGTTCATGTTTTAAAAGCAGACTAACACTGTTTGCCCAAAGCCAGAGCACTCTCCCAGAGCCTCTTTCTAGATCCCGTTGTATTTATTTCCACAACGGGCCTTATTTCTAGTTTACAATAATCAACCAGTGAGGTTGCTTGGATAAAGACCAATGAGAGTCTTTCCCTCTCAGGGAGCCAACATAGTTCCGATTGGCCGCTGTTGCAGAGCGACCAATAGGGAGGCAGGTCGGAGGAGCCTTCGTCAGGCTTGAAGCTTTACATGAGAATTGAATGAGGTGATTCATGTAAGTATTCCAATACATTACAGATACTGGCACCTTTTCTCACTTCTTTGTATCCCCAGGCCAAATAAGGTTTTTTGCCACTTTCTGGCTCTTTATTCCCAGCATGACAATGACCACACTTAAAAGACACAAACTGAGTCTTTAAGATGTGGGAATCCTGCAGTCGAGAGGGTGTGTGTGTGGGGGGGGGGGGGGGTGAGAGGCCACTGCAGTGAAGTCAGTGGTGCACCTTCTCCAAAAGGGGCTGGGCAGAATGGAGAGGGACGGTCCTCTGGGACCTTGGGCAGGAGATGCCTGGATCCCAGCTGCCTGCTGGAGTTCTGGCAGAAGTCAGCAGTGCTAATTGAAGCTGATGACCTGGGTGTCAGGAGAGCCTGTCCATTCAGTGGCAGAAGGGACTGCAGGGGAGAGATCCCGGTTTTTCACCGATCCCCTACTTGGAAGTGGAAGAATGTAAAGGAGGGGGAATACAGCACGCAGTGAGCTGTGCTGCTTTGTCCCTGGTGTGCTAATCTGATTTGCAAGGAGTTGCAGTTTATTTTGGTGAGTTATTTTGTGTGTGTGTGTATGTGCTTGTGAGCCCGAAGTCACGGTGACTTCTGGCGACCCCTAGTGGGTGTCAGCAAGCTGCCAATTGTTTCATGCTTTTGAATTGTACATTGTATTCCCCCCCCCATTCCTCGTATGGTACGTTACTTCATCTGCGCATGTCCCACCTCCTCTCCTGTGTTAATGGTAACTACATTCCTTTCCATGTACGCCAGCAGTGCTTTGCAGCTCCCTTATCTAAAAGCGAGCGGGTGGTTGATGTTTGGAGTCTTTTTGCTTCGGCTAGCCTGATATGTTTTGTGAGAAATGCCTTTTTGTTTTAATTGTCTCAACAGTTACGTTCTCAAGGTTTGAGCGCGAGAAGTCTGCTTCTGGCGCAAGCGGGAATGTTGTCTATTGGCTCTTAATTAGTTTGAACTGCTTTATGATATCTGTCTCCACCCCCTTTCAGTCATTACTGACAGAAATTGTGTTCTATCCGTTTCATGGCTCTAATAAAATAATACCTTCAAGCAAGCGTGTATCTTATTAACGGCTGTGATTCTGACAGTGGGGCTAGGTCCTTTCAGAGAGGTGGCTTGATATTATCTGCCTCTGTGTCCTGGCCCTGGTATTCCTTGGAGGTTGCCCTTCCAAGTACTTGCCAGGGTCGGTCCTGCTTAGCTTCCAAGATGTGATGAGATTGGGTTTGCCTGGGCTACCCAGGTCAGGGAGTTATTTGCAAGGAGTTTTAACCTTGGGAACACATGACCCTTCTCAGCCCCCTTTTCCCACCTCCAGATTCAGCCTCCTCATCCTCCTTAATTTCCCAGTCAGGTACATACATGATTTGACCTCCTCCTCCTGCTTGGACTGCTTTGAGCCCAATGTGGGGGTGGGGTGGGGACAGCCCTTGGAAGCCGCTCTCACATGGTGTTAAGAGCCAGTGGTTCTGGAGAGGGCATCAAAAGGCTGAGAGCTGAGTTTTTGACAGTGACATCTGGCGCTGGCTACATCAGCTTTCTTCCACAGAGACATGGATGGCTTGCCATTCACCTGTCCAGTGCATTTTAAGCTAAGGAGGCGAATCTACTTTGTG
This sequence comes from Gekko japonicus, assembly GCF_001447785.1. NCBI lineage: Eukaryota > Metazoa > Chordata > Lepidosauria > Squamata > Gekkonidae > Gekko > Gekko japonicus. The sequence goes on along the minus strand of NW_015165855.1, from coordinate 55,394 downwards.
TTGCTGTCATGGGCATGGGTGAGGATGAGCTGACAAAGCCTGCAGAAACCACCGCTGGCCCCTCTGAAGCAGCAGAGGATAGCTGGCAAGTGCCTGTAACAGCAGTCTTCACACCTGGCTCAGATAAGAAGGAAGAACGGCAAGCTGAAAGTTCTCCTGACTCACCCCCATGTGTGACTCGTTTAAGGGAGCGACTCCGGCAAAATTTAGCAACCAAGCAAAGAGAGGCCAGGCTACAAGGGAGGCGCTCAGCTAGCCCAGAGTTTTAACAGGAACCTGGGCGATCGTGCAGCTGGCTAATTGGTAACAGCATTTAACTCCACACACTGGGCAGTATTCTTTGTGAAAGCAACAAGTCAGCGTCATGCTGCCTGCATCCACTTCGGCTCAGCTCTTGCACCTAGACATTCGGACCCCCTGGTTTTGGACTTGGCTTTGTGTTCCTGGCTCCTGACCCCAGCTTGGCTTTGGACTACACTTCTGGTTAGTGATTTTGGACTTGGCTCTTTGTTTCTGGCTCTGCACTGTCTTCTTGGCTCCTGTCCTGACCTTGGCTTGTTCTGGACTCCCTTTGACTGACACCCTAGCCTGTGACAGTTGCTTACTCAGGCACAAGGGCAACTCTTGTGGTCATCCAAGGTATCTAGTCTCCCTTGTGAGGACCAGCAGTGCAGCATAGCAGAAAATGAGGTCCCGGATCCAAGGCCATTAACTGTACATGATAACCACTACCTTGAATTGAACCCGATAACTGATGGTGAATCAATAGAAGGAACTGCACAATGGCTGTGCAATGCATGTTCCACCTAGTGCTGGCCAGCAACTGGACTGTGGCATTGTGTACCAACTAGGGGTGTGTACTTGGTATATGCCGAGCCGATAAATACCCCAAAAATGCCTTATCAGTATTTTTCGTGTATTTATTCAGCTAAATACAGACTGGACAATCTGCTTCAACTACCGAAATAGCCACGCCGGAATAAAAGCCGATATTATTCAGCTTTTATTCAGGCACAGCTAGAAGACATTTAAAGAGACTGCGGTCTTTATAAATGCCTTCAGTTCACTCACGAGTTGTGAGTGAAATTCTCCACTATGCCCTATGGGGATGGTGCCCATAGGGTATAATGGAGCCAAATAAATTCGGGTTTCCCGAATATTTACTGGAAGACCAATACAATACCAATACTGGTATTCGGGAATACCAATGTTTTCCAGGTCCAATAGACCTGAATTGGAAAAAAACTATTATTTTTTTGCACACCCCTAGTACCAACTAGTTCCGGAGTTGACTTTAAGGGCAGACCCATGCAGAGTGCATTACAACAGTCTAGCCTCACTGGTACTATAGCATGGATCCATGTGTCTGATCTGCCAGCTAGGGGGCCATCTTCTGGGTTAAATGAAGATAGAAAAAAGCATTAGCTTGCTTCTCCAGACATAATGCTGGGTCTAATACATCCCCTGGGCTCTTAACTGAGTCAGCAAGGGTTAGATGAACCCCATCAAATGTGGGAAGCACAATGTCTTTCAAGACCTCAGCTTTCGCAACTAGCGTTTACAGCTCTCTCCATCATAAGGGTGCCTGGTAGGCTTCTCACCTCCCCTACATATGTGGCCCTAGATTAGATTGGTTAAATCGGAATTGTAAGCCGCTCAGAGCCCCTAGGGGGTGAGCGGGATAGAAGTCGAAGGAATAAATAAATAAATAAATAAATAAATCTTGCCCAGGAAGAGCAAATTGGGGACTGGGTGGTAACTGGCCACATCATTCTTCTCTAGCGAATGTTTTTTTAAAGTTGTGGATGAACGACAGACCAGCAAAAAAATGCAAGTAGACCCACCTCTGCCTTCCGGATATTTTCCTTCAAGTCTTCCATCCTTTTCTCCATGCCGGACATCTCTGTCTCATTGACCTGCTGCCTTCGGGCTTCCATTCTCTGCAGAACCTACAGCCCCACAAATACACCCAACATGGATTCAGGCAACAGGGCTGCAAACCTCTACTGATCGATCAATTGACTGAGGACATTTTCCCCCCTGCTCTTTCCCCAATAAGGACTCTAAGCGGCTTACAAAAACATACACCGACACCAGTTAATTAAACAACAAATAAACCAATAGGAAAAACTCACGCCAAAAGGCTTGTGCTTGCAACGCTCAGTGGTTCTGGCCCAAACTCACCTCCTTTTAACTGACTAGCAACATCTTGTCTTTCCCCTCAAGTTCTCTGGTGAGCTCTGAAACTGGGAGCTCTTTTGTTTTACCTGTTTTGGTGAACTCGTCCTTCAACAGAACACACAAGGCTGCCTCGTACTGAATCAGACCCTTGTTCCATCTAGGTCAGTATTGCCTACTCAGACTGGCAGCGGCTCTCCAGGGTCTCAGGCGGAGGTCTTTTGCATCACCAGCTGCCTGGTCCTTTTAACTGGAGATGCTGGGGATTGAGCCTGGGAGCTTCTACATGCCAGGCAGATGCTCTACCACAGGGCCACAGCCCCTTCTCAAAACCAAGCTGGAATAATGGTAGCAGCAGCCTCTGTTTCCATGCCCAGACTTGGGGAAGATTCTTGGGCAGGAGTGTCAAACATAAGGCCCAGAGGCTGGAACCGGCCCATCCAGGGCTCTTACCTGGCCCACGAGCAACTGGTATATATCGAAATGTAAGGTACTTCCCCTTTTATGGTACCCCTTGGGGGAAAAAAGACTAGTCTTGCATATGATTTATTTATTTATTTATTTCATTTCATTTATACCCCACCCTCCCCGCACGTGACACTGTCTAACCATCTCATCCTTTGCCGTTCCCGTCTTCTTTGACCTTCAGTCTTTCCCAGCATCAGGGTCTTCTCCAGTGAGTGCTCCCTTCTCATTTGGTGGCTCAAGTATTTGAGCTTCAGTTTCATTATCTGGCCTTCCAGGGAACAGTCAGGGTTGATTTCTTTTAGGATTGACTGATTTGATCTTCTTGCAGTCCAAGGGACTCTCAAGAGTCTCTCTCTGCTAGGAACCACTGCTTGTGTTTGTATTCTGAGTAAAAAGATATTATTGTTAATTGGGTTTGCCTGTGTCCTTTATAAAGTTTACATCTGGCATTATATTTTATGGCGCACACGGCCTGGCCCGACAAAGTGACATTTATGTCCCATCCGGCCCTCGTAACAAATGAGTTTGACACCTCAGTTCTTAGGGATTCTGCTGCAGACCCTTATCTCAAGGGGGTCTGCTCAGCAGCTGACAGGTGGCCCTGGGCTCTGTGTCTCCGTGTGCCTGGAGGGACCACGGCCACCCTGCCGGGACAAGGCTCCACCCTGGGGTGCCAAGGTCTCACCCCTGAGAAGCTTCCACGGAAAAGTAGCACACGCTCAAACTGCAGACACACACTCCCAGATGGAATGTGCTCCTGGCGATACAGGGCCTGCCTGGGTGCTCACCTGCTCACTGACAGTTTGGATCTTATAATCTTTGGCTGCCCGACTGGCCCAGCGACGGGCTTCCTTTTCCAGCCCACTGTCAACCAGGAGAGAAACCTGGGAAGAGAAGCACAAGTGAGGTTGATGTTCAGAATATAATCCTGTCTGAGTGTGTGTGTGTTTCCCCAGCCCAATTTGAGAAAACACTCAGTACAATCCTGTAGGGCAGAATCAGATCTTGTACTTTATTGATCAACAAAGGAGGAAGGTGCAGATCCAATAAGATTTTGGACCCCACAGCTCTCCCTAAGGTTACGATGGGAGACATAAAGTTTTATACCCCCTATCGCAGTCAGAAATAAATCATAATTATTGCTTCCATCAAACTTTGTCATATATCCGTCACACCATTCTGGTTGGGCCCAGGCCTGTAGGCTGGACTTTCTCAGGCAAAAATATACCTCCTTCAGTTGAACAATGGGCCTTCTTCTTCCCAGGCTATGAAGTGATAAAAAGTATCTAATGTAACAGATATGGGTACATCATGTAGTATGGTTTCCATCTAACGCAAGCTACCTGACATAAGGGACATGCGCAGTTACGACTGGGCATTATAAGCAAGGTCATAAGCAGTCAGTTACTGCCTGTCAGCATTTAGTATTTTTCCCAGAATGCATTTAAGCAATGAACCAAAGTGAATATCTGAATATGTGTTCATAACTGATTTCTGTTTCTGTAATTAGAATCATCAATGGCACTTAACATGTCTGTATGTCTGTGTATGTCAAAGGTGCTAACTGAGTCCACTAAGGTTAGCCTACTAAGTCAGACAGAGTGCTGAGTGCATAACGGTGTTTCATAAACTGTGCGTATAACAAGGTGAACAGGCCCGCCTGGAAACACTTGAGTTTCCCTTGCTGTTGTGGGAAGGGGCAAGGCCGTGTGGAGTTTTTATTGTGAACAGGGATCCCTCTGGCACCACACTCCTCCTCCTTCCCTCCTGCCCAGGAGCAGGCGCGGTCCTTCACTAACTGCCGCCACTCTGGTTCTGGGGTTTGACTGGGGAGGGCCCAGAGCACACACACATACACCCCACCAGCACCTCCTGCTTCCCGTCAGGGATTGCCCTGTGGTAAGGCTGACAAGGGGCAGAGGACCCAGACAGACTGAACAAAAAAGACCAAATACTGTGACAACTGACTAGAGAAGAGAACAGTTATGAAAAAGGAGAAGAATTAACACAGGGTACACCAAAACAGACACACAGAGCAAGACTCCCAGGTAAAGAGACTGGCTGGGGGGAAACGTGATACTGCCTAATGTAACTGTCTTACTTGATTTCTGTCAGTTTCAATGGCTGATCCCCTTTAGGTCAGACTTAGCCCTCCGCTTGTGGCGAGGGGTCAGCTCCTTTCAAAGGCATCTGCACTGCTGCCTGTGGTTGCCGAATCTGGGTTGGCAACACCCCTGGAATTGGGGTGGGTGGGTTGCGGAGGGACCTCAGTGGGGTATAATGCCAAAGAGCCCACTCTCCAAAATAACCATTTTCTCCAGTGAAGCTATCTTTGTAGTCTAGAGATCAGTTGTAACTCTGGGAGATCTTCGGGCCCCGCCTGGAACAGGTTTACAACCTTGCTGCTGCCCAACTTCAGAGAGGGAATAGCCTCCCTCCTACCAGAGCCTGGCTGATAACAACTCAGTTTTGGCTTACACGTCATTTCCATGCTAAAGCTAAAAGTATTATTACTCACATGTTAACTGAGTCCCATCTCTCTCCATGCCTTAGATATGTAGAGGAGAAACTCTCTACAATGGGAATATCCCCGGATTATTTAGCCCCCTTTTCAGATAGACAAGCCTAGGCTATCATTAAACAAAGATTTCTCGACATCGAAAGGCAAGAATTTAGGGAACGCGCAGCCAGCAGATGCTCCCTAAGCAGGTTGGGGATTTTTGACATGGGCTCTACTGCGAAGTAGGAGCTGCGGTGGCTCAAGTGGTTAAGACGCTGAACTGCAGGCTGTGGAAGGTCGGTAGTTCAGCAGTTCAAGACCCGGGTGCCGCATGAGCTCCCGTCTCTAGTTCCAGCTCCTGCCAACCTAGCAGTTTGAAAGCAAGAAATTGCAAGTAGATAAATAGGGACCACTTCGGTGGGAAGGTCACAGCATTCCGTGCGCCTTGGTGTTTAGTCATGCCGGCCACGTGACCACGGAAACGTCTTCGGACAGCGCTGGCTCTTCGGCTTGGAAACGGAGATGAGCACTGCAACCCTAGAGTCGGATTCGACTGGCTTTCGAGCAAGGGAACCTTTACCTTTACCTACTGCGAAGTATCTGTCAAATTTAACAGCCCTACATCATTGCAGAGCATACATGCTTGCACACTTTAATGTTCTGCAATCAGAGGTGCTTTTAGGGAG
>NW_015165855.1:38812-49451 GCF_001447785.1 Gekko japonicus | reverse complement strand
CCAGGCCCAATCCCAAACTTGGGGGGGGGGGGTAATCTGGGACATATAGACCCAGAGGGTACATTTGCAGCCAGGCCCCAGGAAAGGACTACTAGGGCTGCCGGGGGAGGGGGACACACACCAGAAAGAGGTGTCATGAGACAGTGCAGCATCATCTCCAGGTACATATCCAGGAGTGATGTCATGGAGTTGTGTAGCTAGACTTTAGTCCAATAGCACCTTAGAGACCAACAGGAGTTTCAGGCTATAAGCCTTTTGTGAATCAAAGCTCTGTTTATCAGATACTATCTTCACGGTGTCACCTGACATTCTAGGAATTCCCCAAAGCTCTATGGCTTATACCATAGAGATTTTGGGGATTCCTACAGCGTTGTGTGACACCGTGACCCCGCCCCCCATTTTGCTCCTTCTGCTCCATGGAGGCCATAGGAGGTAATCTTGCTAGGGGCTACTCTAAGGCCTGCAGGCCACTCCATTTGTCACCCTTGGGCCTAGAAAACAGAACACAGTTATAACCGGTAGCACAGAGACCCAGATTCGTGACAGGGACAGAAATGCTGCACACACAGATCAACAGATTAATGACTCCCCCTTCCCCACTCCCTCCAACCTGGCTGAGACAGCTCCCCTGCTGCCCTTCCCTTACCACCTGGTCTGCTCCTTCCGGCTGGAAGGGCTGGGCGGCCGTTGGTGAGAAGGCAGCGTTATCCTGCAGGAACAGGAGGAGGTTCTGCTCCCGGCACACCTGGAAGAACAGCCAGGAGAGGAAGGCCAATGAGAAGAAATTGCCTGAACAGAGCCAGAGAGACCCAGCCCAAGGGAAAGGATTCACTGGCGTGCCGATAGCCTGCCCTCACCGGATGATGTGCCAAATACCAAGACACCAAAAATGAAGACCTTGGGTTCTGTTATTAGAGAGTCAGCAAGGAATGTTTCCTTCAAGAGTTGATTAAGCAGTAATTCATAAGAATTGTGATTGCTACATGCTCCGATAGAGCAAATATTGTGAAACAAATTGCTTACATTGTGCAGCATTCGTGAGCGTGTGAGCGATAACAGAAGAGAATTTTCTACAGAATTACTACAGTAAATGATTTTGCAACCTATCTTTATTGACTCTTCGTTATTTTTGTCACAGATGTTGTTGTTGGATTTCCAAATGCCAAGACACAGCAGCTATGGGGGCATTTCTCTCTCTCTGGACAGGCCTCTGAGAGTGTTGTGGAGGCAACCCATGGCTCCAGGTGTCTCAATGCTCCCCCCTCCCTTTTGTCTTCGGAGGCTCCTCCAGCAATGCCGGCCCAGCTGAGGCAGGCACTGTCCAAAGACACTGGCCTTTCTGTGCGCTGAACTTGCATTTCAAGAGCTCATTATCCACCCAACTTTGGGGAGGGACAACTGAAAGCTCTCCAAACGTCACTTCCACATTTTTGTTTTAAATTTCAAGAGGTGCCACGTTTCGTTTTTATTCTATCCCCTACCTCCTTTACTTTGTAGCACACGCCTGTTTCCTTTTTCTGCACCCCTTCTCCAGTTGCTCCCCCTATTTTTTTCTCTGCACTCCACACACTGTCTCCTCCCTCAGCACCTCTGCCCTCTTCCCCCCCCCACAAGATCTCTCTGCACCTCACCTGCATCCCCCCCTTCCTCCATTTTGGTCCTGCCCCCCTCCTCAGTGCAAAGCCAGTGGCTGTTCTGGGGCAGGCCCAACCTCTGCAAACCTCCTGGGCTGAGGAGAAGAGAGAGGGGGTCTCTACCCACCCCTCCACAAAGCCAATTTCCTTCCCCAGCAACATTACGAGGCTTCCACCTGCACACCCAGACCGCAGCACAAAAGTGGTGCCTTCTTCAGTCTTGGTGCCCAAAAATTGACGTAACAGGTAGGATTGGAATATGAGTAATTTTATTCAACAATCTGGTTGCTCAAGTTTCCACAAGCACTAAAACCGGGGATGGGGTTCAAGTGGTGTGCGAACACTGGGGCCTGCCAATACCACCCTTCCCTTTGTGGTTTTCAGCTGGAGCTGCTAAATTGGATATTTTGCTATGGCTAAATCCTTCCTGCCTGCACAAAGAACATTCATGTAAAATTCGAGAGCTAATTTATTATTTCCTTTCAATTGAGTCTAACAAATTGGCTATTATGCTGCCTGATCCTATACCTTCAGTGGTTCCCAACCAGGGTTCCCTCTAAGCTGAGTTAGTGTGAGCTAGCTCACAGTTTTTTAGCCTCCGGTTCACACGTTTTTGCCTTTGCTCAGGAAGGATGGCTCCAGAGGAAAGCCAAATGGCTTGCTCACAACTTTAATGCCAGTATCTCGCAAAGTATCATTTTTGCTCATAAGACTCCACAGCTTAGAAGGAGCATTGTTCCCAACCTTTTTGAGCCTGCGGGCACATTTGGAATTCTAATATGGCATGGTCGGGGTAGCAACAAAATGGCCACCACAAAATGGCTGCTGCAGGAGGTGGAGCCAGCCACAAAATGACCGCCACAGCTTAACTTCAGTAACACATTTCATATTCTTGTGCTGAGGCAGCAGCTGCCACCACAGCAACATTTTTAAAAACCCCAAGAAACTGCCCAGCCAATCAAATCTCCAACAGTTAATCAGAAGCCTTGCTGGGCAGAAGCCCCACCTGGCCCCGCCCACTTCCTGGAAACACTTGGTGGGCGGCCAGAAAAAGGTGTTGACAGGTACCATGTTGGAGACTCCTGCTATTCATAATGTTTGTAAGGCCTCTTGTTGTTGTTCAGTCGCACAGTCGAGTCCGACTCTTCGCGACCCCATGGACCTCATCACGCCAGGCCCTCCTGTCTTCTGCTGTCCTCTGAAGTTGGCTCAATTTCATGTTCGTTGCATCGATGACACTGTCTAACCATCTCATCCTTTGCCGTCCCCGTCTTCTTTGACCTTCAATCTTTCCCAGCATCAGGGTCTTCTCCAGTGAGTGCTCCCTTCTCATTGGGTGGCCAAAGTATTTGAGCTTCAGTTTCATTATCTGGCCTTCCAGGGAACAGTCAGGGTTGATTTCTTTTAGGATTGACTGATTTGATCTTTTTGCAGTCCAAGGGACTCTCAAGAGTCTTCTCCAGCACCATAGTTCCAAAGAATCTATTCTTCGGTGCTCGGCCTTCCTTATAGTCCAACTCTCGCAGCCATACATGACTACTGGGAATACCATTGCTTTGACCATGCGGACCTCTAGACGGCTTTATTTAGAAGTATATCTCACTGCGTTCAAGCTGTGGTCCAGGTTAGAAGGTTTTTTTATAGCTGTGGCTTGGAGTGTGTATGTGTGTGTATGGGGGGGGGAATGCAGCGTGTTACTTTCCCCACTGCATACGCATTTAAATAATGTATCCTCTGCTTAGTTAAATAGTGGGGATTGGATCACCAAATGCAAACCCTCTGCAGGAACGCTCTGCAGCAAAGTTCTGTCAGGCATGCACACTGCCATGGAATTAAATGCCATTAAAATGAATGAGATCTATTCCCAGGTTAGTGCGCACACAACTGCAAAGCTGACATTTGTTTTTTTTTAATAAGTCCCCCCCCCCCCAAAAAAAGTAAAGCTGCCATTCCTGAATGCACTGCTATCAGAGATCACGCAGAAAAGAAATTGGGCCACCAAATGGAACGTTAAAAGCGATTGATTTTTCAACCTCCTTCGATACTGTCTCTGTTTGGCCTTTATAGAACAGAGGGCTTGTGGCTGACAGCCGTCTGTCCCCGCATTACAGTGAAGGTCGATTGTGCTCAGCTTCCACACAGAATTCTGCTTGCTTGAGAGAACAGACTCAAACCACTGTGTGGGGCTGCCAGGGGGCTTATAGCTGCCGGGAAAGAAATCCACAAGCAGCAACAGCAGAATGCCTTTTCTGAGAACTAACTAAAAGATTATCAAGTTATGAGCCAATGTCTGAGAAGACCAGAAGATCAAGGGGTCCTGGGCAATGCTCCCTCTAAGCTGTGGAGTCTTGTGAGCAAAAATTCTAGTTTGTGAGTTACTGGAATTAAAGTTGTGAGCGAGCGATTTGGCTACTGCATAAATTAGTTTGCTCTGAAGCCAGCCTTCCTGAGCTAAAACAAAAATGTGTGAGCTGGAGGCTAAAAAACTCTGAGCTAGCTCACACTAACTCAGCTTAGAGGAAACACTGGTCCTGGGGCAGAGAAGCTGAAAAACACCGCTCTCCCTTTGAAAATACAGGTTAGCATCCATTTTGATCTCCTCTGACCTGATAGACGGATGGCTTTTTGTTACAATAAATGAATACATAAATTGGAGGTGGCAGTCAGATTTAGGTTGCCATCCTAAAGTCACTTTGTACGGAGTAAGCCCCACTGAATGACAGGGGACATTGAAATAAAGCTACAAACTTTTAAGATACCTACCTTTTGGTATTTGACACCTCAAAGATTAGCCTATATATCGCTTTCAGCAAAGCCTTTATGCTGGAAGCAATGTGGAGGGATTGGAAATTATGTTCATTGCTGGCTTAAATGCCCTAAACTGGAACAATATTGGAAAGATGTCGTAATGCATATTAAGGATATAACTGGACAAGTAATACACTGAATGACAGAGCATATTTTGTTAAATAGATGGCAATCAAATGTCCAATCTTCTAGTACAAGAATGTATAAGAATAGCTGTTTTGTTGGCAGCAGCCAAAAACGCCATTGCATTACTTTGGAAGAATACCAAAAGTCCAGCACGACAATATTGGCATGCCAAACTTTGGAAGGTATATATAATGTCAAAGGTTACTGAAAATGTTAAAGATTCTAATACTTACAAATCTTCGCTAAAATTAACAATGATTTGGTTTCCTATTTTAGAATACCTAATTGAGCAAGGTGAAATACCTACTACTGTTAATGATTTAAATCTATGGTAAGATAATGTTTGTTCACTCTTTTTTTCTACAATATTGACTGTTGTAATTATTATAAATTTCTTTTAAGTATAGGAGCCTTGAAACATTTGTAATTGTCACCTAAATGCTAACTTACCTGTTTTGAGTATGTTTATGTTTTTTATTTCAATAAAATGTTAATTTAAAAACCTGGTACTTTGACTGGGAGAGAGTTTCTGGAGTAAGAGAGCAAATCTTAAGCACGTCTACTCAAAATCCTGCTTATGTTTCTTAAGAAGCCATTCTTAGCTTCCTCACAAGCCTAGTCACCCTGTAAAATCATTCAGTTGTATACTCAGGGAAAACAGGAGGCAGAGTTCCGAGCTTTCTCCCACATGTACGCTCAAATATTCAATAATTGACCTACAGACTCAGTTTGATCCAGGGGTGAATTGGCCATTTAGTGTCCTGGGCAAATTCCTTGTGGGCTGCTGCCCTGGAGGGACCCCTGTCACAAAGCCCCCCACTGGCCTACTGGGGCACTGTTAAGAGAAATTATCTTAAGTCCCGGTCACATGGCGAATTTGCCACGGGAGAGCCACGGGTGGTGGGTGGATTATTGGGGCATGATCACATCGCAACATCTGACAAGTGGAGCGCACCTGTGGTGAACCCGTGGCATACCACCGAAAAAGCGCAATAAAAAAACAGTACCTCAGATGTAGTGGCAAACGGTTTGCCACGAGGTGCCTCCGGACTCCTGCTGTGTGATCGTGCCGGCACACTGCGTTTCCCTCCGGACCCTCGTTAATGCGCAGGCGGGGAGGACAGGACCCGTGGTTTGCCGCCGACGCATCGGATCACATTCTAGCGGCTCTAATTCCAATTAGCCATGCCTCCCCCACCCCACGTTATCCAGCCGGTGTGACCGGGGCCTTAATTCTTCTTTATCCAATTACTCACTGAAATCCAACAATCCATTTGTCTTCCTCTATTTTAGGAATTTGGAGTTTGCTTCTAATCAATTCCATTTAGATTAGAGAGAAATTCAAAGAGAGGAGGGGCAGCAATGGAAGTTCTGCAAAATTTCTGTATTTTACTCTGTAGACCAGTGATACTCATTCCGGAGCTCACAGAGAGCCACATTCACAGTTGCCATCAACCAAAGAGCCACATTTACTCCCATCCTGGCATGAGGCCTCAGACCTTACCTGTCCTTCTGGCAATGGCTGTTTCAAGGTGGGAACCACCTGTCAGAGGATGAGCCCCACCAGTAAGGACTTTGACCATTTTTCTGAAACATGAGGTGAATGCCACATTAGGGAGCAGTGCTCACAAGAGCTGCAGTAGGCATGTCAAACAGCCACATGTATCTCCCAAGCCACTGCATGAGTATCACTACTGTAGATGCTCAGAAGCAAGCAATATCTTCCCAAACCTTCCTATCCTCCTGCTGGAGCACCACCCTGTGGTGTGCAACATAAAACTACTGCAAGGGCTGAGCTTACAGTGGGTGTATTGGTTTCTCTACAAAGAGAAACCAAAGAGAAACGCAAGAGAAATCCCTTTTGTAAATGAGAGATAAGAAAATAAGAGGAATCAGTGGCTGCATTTAAAACATTGAACTTGAAAGAAAGAAATTCCTTTCCCCATAATAATATCAGTTCTTTCAGTGACTTTTTGTTAAAAAATAAGGTTCTGGTTAAGTAATAACACCTCCCCCCAAAAAAAAGTCTGAGGTCCCAAATCTTGCCTTGGATTAGAGGTAATCATTAGGAGCCAACGCATTTCTATTTCAAACCAGAGAATTACAAGCTTCAGCAACATCCACTAGGTACAAGCTCACAAGAGGGCTTTTTCTGTTACTGTAAGCTGCGAATTGAGATTGCTTCAGAGTTTCTAGACCTGGATATAAAACAAAATGACTCCATGTCCATATTTTTTTGGCATTGTATTCTGGGTTAAAACAACAGTGAAAAGCATCTTGGGTACTTTATGAGTCATGGATTAAGTACAATTTTTACTGTTCTGGTCATTTGAACTTGCCAGATGCAAACACGGAAAGACACAAGAGCACCTGCTATCTCCTGAGGCATTTGTAAAAATAAGGTGTTACATCTCATGAGGACATCTTGGCAAATGTATTTTGTAAACTAAAACTCCACATAGCACACATAGAGAGTTTTTATTTTTCCAAGATGAAAACACTTCATGCTCTGGGGGACCAGGGAAAGTCTTAATTAAAGTCAAATCAACAGGGGGGGGGAGAGCTTTTTGCTCAAACGTGCTATTTTTGTTCTGCATTTACAAAGTCTCTCTTTTTTTTCTTTCTTTCTTTGTCTTCACGCCTGGGCTTAGTATCAGTTCAAACAGCTAGTTCCAAAGGAGAAATATATTACTGGCAGCTGTTCGGCTCGTCTTTTATACAAACCTAATAGGAAAACAGCAAAACTTTTCTTAGTGAACCTTAAGAGGGCTTTACTTTCCAGAATTCATATGTAAAAAGATCCCATTCTAATTATAGCATCTCTAAATTCTACAATGCAATGTAGCATTTCTCTCCTTCTCAACTATCCCAACTTCTTTACGCCAAGCAGGAAAAGAAATGTTCAGTGTTCCTACTACAAAAAGAGTGATAAACACACACATTTCTCATTTCTTCCTTTTCCCATCTGGAATTGCACCTGCCTTGAAAAGACCCATTTATTTCTCAGCAGATGGCATGATAGTAAACCACTATGGATTTCTTAACCATTGTATTGTGTGCGCGCATACCTTGGTATGTACTACTTGCAATACTAAAAGTACATTTGACTGAAGTAGACTGAAAGCCTATATTCATGTTAAAAGAATTTTGTAAACCATAGTTTCTTTTGGAAACGTTTTAAAATTGCAGACTATGGAACAACATGTTCAGCTAAGAATTCCTTCTATTTATGATAAGAATGTCATTTTGAGGACACTTCTAAATGGAGAATTATGGAACATATGAAGCTGCCTTATACTGAGTCAGAGCATTGGTCTATCAAGGTCAGTTGCTAAAACCCAGGTGGGACCTGAAGATCTTCTAGAATTATAACCGAACTCCAGACTACAGAGACCAGTTCCTTCACAGAAAATGGATGCTCTGGAGGGTGAACTGCATGGCATTATATATCCCAAACTCTGCCTTCCCCAGACTACATCCCCGAATCTCCAGGAATTTTCCAACCCAGAGTTGGCAATCCTGTTTATTTTGCCTGGCTAGCACTGCCTCTCTGATAGAGGATTTGTATCACCTACTACCTGATGTTTTAAAAACTGGAAATGCCAGGGATTGAACCCAGGACCTTTTGTTTGTGCTCTGTTAACCGTGCCATGGCATAACCCCAATTGCACGTGACAAAATGAATTGGAACCCATCTATTTCAAGGAACAACAGCCCTGAAAAATTCCTAGTGCACACCGTTGGAGAAGCAACAGCCTACTAGGAGTCTGATTACTGTGAATGTTGCTGAAGAAGTCGTTTAGTCCGCTTGTACCCTAGGGGGAGCTGTGGAGCATTCTCTAGTGTTTAGGATTTATTGAATGTTTTTCTCTTGCAGTTCAGCCTACCTCTTGTTTCTCTCTCTGCTGTGTAGTAGTTTGTGTTGCTTATGTGCTAAAGGCCTCTCTGTTGCATTAATGGCCTGCAGTCAGTTATTGTCTTCAAAACCGGGTTGCAGTAAATCCTTTAAAAGCGAACTCCAAGGCGTGGATTGGATTATATCCAGAACTCTGCCAACACATACTCCATAGGAACTTTCCAGTTATGATGACACAGATTGTAACATGCTGTTAAAGAGCAGGGGGGTGCTACGTTAGAGACTCCTGAAGGCCAATTTAATTTAATTTATTTAGATGCTTAACCTGCCCTGACTCTGAATGCTCAGAGCAGGTGGCCACATTAAACCTATTTAGAACATATTATTTAAAATACTGCAAAATTTAATAGGTTTAGATGTTTAAACTGTCCTGTCTTTCAGCACAGTTCTAAGCCCTGTCTCTGAACAGCTTAAGGTAGCAACGAACTCTGATACCAGCAGGACTTTGAGATCCTGGCCCCGACCTGATGAAAACTCACTGCCACCAGGGCCCTGCATGATCTTATGCAATTCCACAGGGCCTGTAAGGCGGGAATGTTCTGCCAGGGCTTTGGCTGAGGACAGCAACGGTTCTCTATTGTGGCTGGAATCCTCTTCTTTCCTCCTCCATCCAGCTCTTATCCTGTGCTTCCTCTTCCCTGCCCAGAAGTGGACAGGCAGTCCAGAACCGGGATGACCTGCCCAGAAGTGGACAGACAGTCCAGAACCGGGATGAAATTTCTAGGGACCCCATCTTGGACTCCTTTTAATCTGATTTTAACTTTCCTCTTTAATTCTGTTGTGATTGGTATTTTAATGTTTTGTACATTTGTTTTATGGCTTCATGCCTTTTGTTGTATATCACCCAGAGCCCTGCCTAGGCAAGGATAGGGTGATTAATAAATGAAATTATTATTGATGATGATGATCATGATGTAACCAGGAGATAGGGCAGCATATTCTGCAGATATGCCAGTGCTATGGCAGTTCAGCTCCTGTGACCATTTAAAAATGGATGATATCAGTCTGTTTCCTTTCATTTAGCTTCTCTTTATGGAACGGGCACTCCCCACCCCACCCCATCCATTTGGCAGTTTTGCTAGGACACCTAGTTCTCAGAGGGTAGGGAACATGCTATAGGGCTACATCTCTCTGGCACAAGAGGTGGACATAGCGGGCACAATTATAGCCCTGGGTGAGATACCCCATTGTAAACCTAAGAACATAAGAAAAGCCAATGCTGGATCAGGCCAATGACCCATCCAGTCCAACACTCTGTGTCACACAGTGGCCAAAAATACCAGGTGCCATCAGGAGGTCCATCAGTGGGGCCAGAATTCCAGAAGCCCTCCCACTGTTGCTCCCCCCCCAAAGCAACAAGAATACAGAGCATCACTTGCCCCAGACCGAGAGTTCCTATCTATACCTTGTGCCTAATAGCCACTGATGGACCTCTGCTCCATATGTTTTTCTAATTCCCTCTTGAAGCTGTCCATGCTTGTAGCTGCCACCGCCTCCTGTGGCAGTGAATTCCATGTGTTAATCACTCTTTGGGTGAAGCCTGTTTCAATCTGTGGGCCCTTTGGGAATTTTGAGAATAGTAGCGGGCACCATAGCACACTGAAATGGCTGCCATGGCAGGGTGGAGAATTTAAACCAAGTGTGTGTGGGGGGGTGTTTCCCACAAAACGCTAGAAAGTTTCATGCCAAGCAGTCTCCTGTGATGCATGCAGCTGTTTCGATGTGGGTGCCCCCCTGCAGACAGAAAGACCTCCTGGTCTCTTCTAAAGCAACCCCAGCTCCAGATGGGCAAGTAAAACTGAGATTTGGGGAAAGGGATATTTTGGGGAAGAAGCAACTGGAAACACACTGGTGACCAGCCACCCTCTCAGGGATTACTGTTCGAAAGCACTCTCCTGTACCCAGGGGTCATTTCGTAGAAAAAGAGGTGCAGGGACTCATTAGCATAACTTATTTGCATATGCCACGCCCCCTAACATCACCAGAAGTGTGTCAGAAGGCAACACCCACCACTCAGGCTCCACTGGACTGTTTTGGATTGCTAGCTATTGGGGGGGGGGACGTGCAGATCTGTCCTCACAGGGGAGGGAGAGCTTGTACCTGAATAAAACTTGGTCTTAAAGGTGCCGCTGGACTGTTTTGGATTGCTAGCTAT
>NW_015165855.1:19043-38794 GCF_001447785.1 Gekko japonicus | reverse complement strand
TCTAGATCGTGGTCGGGGGGGGGAACACGCAGATCTGCCCTCACAGAGGAGAGAGAGCTTGTACCTGAATAAAACTTGGTCTTAAAGGTGCCACTGGACTGTTTTGGATTGCTAGCTATGGGGGGGGGGACGCGCAGATCTGCCCTCACAGAGGAGGGAGAGCTTGTACCTGAAGGCGGGCCGGGGGGACGACGACTCTGCAACTTACCTGGCTGCTTCTTGCTCCTCGTGGCCCAACTGAGGGCTGCTGGGAGCAGGGGGTGGGCCTTGTTGCATGTGCCCGCCCCCTGGGCTCCTTACTGCCGGAACTCCGCTCCTATGCTCTCCCGCAGGAAATGACCCCTGCCTGTACCAAAGCCAACATTGTCCTGCCCCAAGTATTTCCACAGCCTGGGCAGAGATACGGGGTTGTCCGTGTGCAGCGTCCCAAAGGGGGATTCCTACCTGGATGACGGCAGGCAGCTCTTTCTGGTAGTAGTGCTCGAGGTGGGCCTTGACAGCCACCAGCATCAGGGCGTACTCGTTCTGGGCCAACAGCAGCTGCTGCGAATTCTCGGCCAGCTGCACAGAGAACTGCAAGGAGGGGGGAAAGACAGTGCCGCACAATCAGCATTCTAAAAAAACCACTCCCTGTGACCCGCCGCCCACCCACTCTTGGGAAGTTTCCTGCCGGCCCTTTTCCCTCCACCCTGCACAGGCTTCGGGACTTTGCAACCCATCTACATTTCCTAACTCGCAGGCAGGCTGGGCCCTCTGACCTTGGCACTGAGCTTCTGCAAGCTGCCCTTGGTGTGAAATATGCCATGGTCGCTCCTCCGGAGCCTGCGGGAAGAAGGATGGGTGTCAGTTCCCAAAGGCTGGGATGCACGGAAGTCTTGGCACTGGAAAGCTCCCTTCAAGTACCCAGGAAACATCAGGCTAAGGATGACAACAGGGATCCCTTGCAGCCCTTGGCCAACTGAGCTTTGGCACTCCCGTCCGGCGGTCCCAGGGAGATGACTCACCTGGCCTCCACGTCAGCAGCCTTCTCCCGGGACACCTCATTGGTCCGCTGCAGCTGCACGTAATGCTTCTTGCTTTTGCCGACTTCCTTCACGGACTCCAGCAGTTCCGCCTGCGTACTCAGCAGCTGCTCAATGCCCTGACAAGGTTGGGGGCAAAACTGTCAGCCTCCTGGCGTGCCCTCCCCCCGGCCACCCACCAGCTGCCATCGCTGGTGTTCAATACCCCGGAAGAGTTTCAGAGCCTTCTTCTCTACTTGGGGACCAGCCCGGCCCACCCCAAGTCATCCCATCCCTGCCCAAGCCAAGAAGTACTACCTTTTTGAGCAGGTGCTCTTTGGACACCCGAGCGGTTTTAGCTGCCTCTGTGCTTACGGTGCGATAGTTATCGGAGGCAGCGACCCGGGCCTGGCCGGAGCAGACGGTGCCATCGATCACCCCCTTCCAGACGGTAAAAACACTCCTGCAGAAAGGCCACAGATGTTACTGGCTCCTGCCCGGCCCTGCATCTGGTCCATGAGCTACAAGGACATCCTCCGGGAGGGTCTTGGGGGGCTTCCCGTGTGCCGCCAGCCATGGCCCTACACTACCCGGCTCTTCCGGGAGATGTGCAGGCGCAATGCCAGTCTCTGATCGACCGCACTGCTACTCACTCCCTGCTCTATGCTCAGCAGAGCCTCTCAAGGAGCTCTTGGGAGTGGTAAACCACTTCCTGAGCTTTCGGCCTTGCAGTCCTCATTTCCAAAGCCCCGATGGGCTCAGCGCTTCTGCTTTATTGCATCTATAAACTACCCCTGGGCTCTCGGAAGTTCAGCTGCCGCAACGTCCACCTCGGGATGGATTCTAAGAAGCCCAACTTGCAGGCTGCATGGAATACCAACACCGCAAGGCAATTGTCGCTGCAGGGGAGCAGTTCTGCTCCGAAGGCCTGGCTGCCTTTGCACTCCCGCCACTCCCCACGCCTTGCTGACCTCTCTCAGTCTCCCGCTTCTGCCGAGCCCCCTCCCCCCAGACCCGTAGCTAGCAACTTTTTGCTGGGGGGCCAATGCTTTGCTCAGGGGGCCAGCCATTATATGTCTGTATGGCTGCCTTTGCACTCCGGCCAATGCTTTGCTCAGGGGGCCAGCCATTATATGTCTGTATGGAGCTATGCATATTCTTTCCTCCCCGCCCCCGACTGTGCTGGTTTGGATGGGGCTGATCGACTAACTGCAAGCCAGTGTACTTCAGAGCTGTGGAGTGCACAGCTGGAATCCTGTGCCTTGTCTCACGCAATGACTTCCCTGCGATCCCATGCAGCCCCCGTTCCACTGACAGGCCTGTAGCTACTGTGGAGCTCAGGGAGGAGAAGCCAAGGCTCAGTTTGGGGGCCCTGGAAGAAATGCTAGGGGGCTGGGCCCCATGGGCCCCACATTAGCTATGGACCTGCCTGTGACACCAGCACCCTTTTCCCCTCCTCCCCACCCCCATTTTTTCCAACTCCCACCTAATAGCACCCCTTGCTCCCAACAAAGATGAGAGGGAAAGTATTTTGGGAGGCTTCTCCTACCCCCCCTCCCCATCTCGCAGTTATGCAGAAATACGCTCATTTTTGACCTGCGGCTTCACCCGATTTTCCCCGCTGTTTCATGAGCCTCAAAAGACAGGATCACAAAACCGCGGGAAAAATCGGGCGAAGCCGTGGGTCAAAATGTGGCCGCGCGGCTCCGAGTGGGAAATTGACCAATGGAAATGGAGCAAAGAGAGGCGCGACGGCGGCGCAGCTCCTTGTGCGAAATCAGCCACAGTCTCTGTTCTGACTCCACAGAATCCAAGGCACTGCACACTCCCCCTCCCCACCATAAGGACACATTTCCCAGGACACGCATGCGAACACCCCACTGCAACTGAGCGCACAGTGATATTGGTGTTTTCTCGGATTTTATTTATGTCACGATTGGTGTTCCTCCCTAGACCTGAGTGTCCCGTTGCCGTTGTGATACTGCTTGTCGCTTTGAAACTGGCACCTCAGAATGTGAACGGGCCGGGTATTCCCTCATACACCAGCTTCCGTTCCTGGGTTAGAGTCGTGCGCACACCCTCTCTCTCTCTTGCTGCTCACGATCCGTTCCAGCTTCCTCCCTGGTGCCTTCCGTTTCTCCACTTTATTAGTCTCACAATCAACATCTGCTGATGCAACGAACATGAAATTGAGCAAACTTCAGAGGACGGCGGAAGACAGGAGGGCCTGGCGGGATCTGGTCCATGGGGTCGCGAAGAGTCGGACTCGACTGTGCGACTGAACAACAACAAAAATCACCAGTTGCCAATTTGTCAAAGTGGGCTCTTGGGCAGGGTTTTCTGTTGGGTGGGTGGGGGAGACTTCTCTTTCTTATAGGCACTCCGTTTCCTGCATGTGAAATATTTTTATTTATTTATTTATTTATTTAGTTTGCGATTTCTATCCTGCCCTACCCAGTGGCTCAGGGCGGCTAACAACATGTTTAAAATAGTAAAACAATAAAACAATTTTACATATGCAATAAAACTGGTGCTTCAAATCTGAACGCACGATGCAGCTATTCCCAGCAGTGGAGTCGGTGGAGTATCCAGCTTAGGAGACCAAGTCATCCCCTGTGCCCAGCTGCGGGGCGTGGCAATCCCTGCACCTTCTCGTCTTCCTCAGGAGGAGAGGATGTGCCCAAACGGACACCATCCGCCTCCCCCTCTTCTGCCAGCACCTTTTTCGAGGGCTGTCCTCTTCGGCAGAGAGGCCAGCAGCGGAGCAGGTCAACCCGGTCAGCCCTGCCCCCCTCCCCCCCCCAAACCGGTCCCCACCTGCAGTCGCTGCTCTCACTCCGGCCCCGCAGCCACTCTCTCTTCAGGAACGGACTCGCCAGTCTCTGGAGCGCCTGGAAAGACACAACCACAGCCACCCCTCCGTGCGCTCAGGAAGATGCTCGTTCTGCCCTCAATGACACCAACAGACCAGAACAAAAACAAAAACCCGGAAGCCAGAGATATTTCTGCTAAACTGTTGACCAGATGACTTAGATAAGAACCACAGATACTTTATTTTACATGTTGTAACAGCAGCCAGAATTGTATTCGCAATGACATGGAGGACAGGGAAGATCCCAACGCTGTATGAGTTGACATTGAAGATTACGGAATGTGCTGAAATGGACAGATCTACAGATACATTAAAAGGAAAAATGGAAAAAGAATTTATGGGACCTTGGAGGGCGTTTTAGGACTGGTTAAAACTGAGAAAATAAGATTAAATGAAGAAGAATAAGAATGATAGATACAGTAGTTGTGAAGTTCTAATGAGAAGCCTTGCATACAGAACGTTAAATTGGATTTTTTAATACATATACTTCTGTACCTTTCCTTTTCCCCTTCTTTCCCCTTTCCCTTTCTCTGTGCATAAACTAGTAACATTTAAAAAAATATATCTGGCACAGAATGTGGGTCCCTGGGAGACTCCATCCCTGATCTCTCCCCCTTCTTCCAGCAGGTTTCTAATCCAGGGGTCCCCAACCCTTTCAAGCCCCCAGGGAACTTTGGAGTTCTGACACAGCGTGCTGGACACAGCCACGCCATGGCTGCTGCAGGAGGTGGAGCCAGCCACGAAATGACTGCCACAGCTTCCCTTCAGCCTCACTGTGAAGAGCCTCATGTTGTGGTGGCAGCTGTTGCCAAAGCAATGTTTCTTTTTATAAATCTGCACAACTCATCAAGTCTTCAATAGCCAAGCCCCACCTGGCTCGACCCACTTTCTCAAAAGCAGGCTCCAGAAAAGGTGTGGGCAGGCACCATGGCGCCCTGTGGTACCATGCTGGGAACCACTGTTCTAATACTCGTTTGTGCAGAACATCAACAGATGCCAGAGTCAGAGTAGTGCCATGAGGCATCTCCCAACACTCCTGGTCCACTGCTTCGAAAAAGAAGGTTCTCTCCTCTCTGGGAAGCCGCACAACTGCTCCTTAGGCAAGCCACACAAGATGCAAGGCATGAAACGTGAAACAGTGGGACTGGGGCACACGGCATGAAAGCATCTTATCCATCAGACACACCATGCACTAAGCAATGATCAAAGCAAAAAGGCTGTTGGGCAGTGAGCCATTGGTGGCGCTTCAGCATCCTGCTCCAGTTCCTTCATGACCAAAGCAAGGTGGGTTGGCACAACTGATTTCCCCACCGTACAGTCATTTATTTCATTTTGCTTGCCTAGCAAGCGCCATGTGGAATCTGAAGTTGCAAAGCAATGGCTCACGGTGTTCGTCTTGACTGTGCTATGCCACCCGGTGGTGTAGCGGTTAAGTGCGTGGACTCTAATCTGGGAGAACCGGGTTTGATTCCCCACTCCTCCACTAACAGTTGCTGGATGACCTTGGGCACGCCATAGTTCTGTCAGAGCTGTTCTCTCAAGAACAGTTCTCGAAAGAGTCAGCCTCGCCTACCTCACAGGGTGTCTGTTGTGGGGAGGGGAAGGAGTTTGTAAGCCGCTCTGAGACTCCGAGTGAAGGGTGGGGTACAAATCAAATCTCTTCTTCTTCTTCTGTTATTATCACCCATGTTTCTGATGTAGACGCACAAACACTTCACCCAGTTACCAGCTGTGTGGCAGGGACAAAACACCCCACTGATCAGCCGCACTTCCACTCCTGCGGCCAAAGACTGCTAGGCCCGCAGCTGGGGTGGATGCACCCTTTTGGGGGCTATGAGCTAGAGGCACACAGTACAGGGATGCCCTATCAAGAGTTCACACAGAAAGACCCCAATCCAAATCTGAACTCTTGCACTCTAAAGACCAGGTCACTGACAACCCAGTATTGTGGGTCAGAGTTAGTTACCAGTTCTGGTGCCAAATGCCTCTTTGAATGCAGGGGAGTTTAGAACTGTGCTGGGGGGGGGGGTTGCCGTGAAAAGCTGACGAAAGCTGCCTTGCTTCACTGCCATCGTCCTCTACACATCCTCTTCCCCTTTACATTGTTGATTAGCACAAGCTCCCGTGCCCTTCGCTTAGAGCCCACGCCAGTCTTTCCTGCTCTTGCTGAAGGCACGGGAGAGGAGTGCCCATCGGTCTCAAGAGAAACCCAGATGGTTGGTTTTAATCTCCAGCCACAAATGCCATGCACCAGGATTTTGAACACTCATAGCACTTAAAATGCCAGGATCAGCCAGAGCAGAGGTGGGGGCCATCAGACCCAGCCAGCTCGCTAAACACCTGACCTCCTCCCCTCCCCATCCCCACAAGCTCCTCCTCTTGAAATTGGATCATGCTGTGAAAAAAAGTTTCATCTTCCTGACTATCTCTGTCTCCAATAAGAAGCAAATGCTTCTATTCGTTAAAGGCACCAAGAACCTCGAAAATGGGAGGGGAGATATGCTAAGAAATAAAGATAGATCTTTAACGCAGTTGCTTTAGCAGGACATTCGTTGACTGGGCAATATTTACCTGTCTTCATTGATTGAGCCATTCCAATGGAAGATAGGCTTGCATGGCAACAGGGGGTTGCCGTGAAAAGCTGACGAAAGCCGCCTTGCTTCACTGCCATCGTCCTCTACACATCCTCTTCCCCTTTACATTGTCGATGAGCACAAGCATGCACGGTGTGTCCCCAGCCCTGCTCCCGTGCCCTTCGCTTAGAGCCCATGCCGGTCTTTCCTGCTCTTGCTGAAGGCATGGAAGAGGAGTGGCCATTGGTCTCAAGAGAAACCCAGATGGTTGGTTTTAATCTCCAGCCACAAATGCCATGCACCAGGATTTTGAATACTCATAGCCAATGTTCCCTCTAAGCCGTAGAGTCTCATGAGCAAAACTTCTACTTTCTGAGCGACTGGCATTAAAGTTGTGAGCGAGCAATTTGGCTGCTGCATAAATCAGTTTGCTTTGGAGCCCTCCTTCCTGAGCTAAGATAAAAATGTCTGAGCCAGAGGCTAAAAAACTGTGAGCTAGCTGACACTAACTCAGCTGCCACTCTTAGGCCAATCGGCCTGACTCCCGCACACGGGAGAATGGGGTCCCAGGCCGTTAAAGCCAAAGCCCAGGTGCCATCAGGAGGTCCACCAGCAGGGCCAGAACTCCAGAAGCCCTCCCACTCTTCCCCCCCCCCCAAGCACCAAGAATACAGAGCATCCCTGCCCCAGATAGAGTATTCTGCCTATACCTTGTGGCTAAGAGCCACTGATGGACCTCTGCTCCATATGTTTATCCATATGTTTAGATGTCCTTGCAGATCCAGTTTTGCAATCAGATACTCAGGGGTGATCTTGGCCCAGAAAGCTTTATCATCGCCTTAGGCTGAAAGAGCAACGGTTACACTTTCTGGAGTAGTCTGACCTGTCTACAGTGAGATCTACCCTAGTGACATCCAGCCCATTTGCTCGAGGAACACACTCTGCCTCGGGCTACACTGGAAAAATTCTCAGGCATTTCTGCTGGTGCAAAAGGCAGTCGGTCACCAGGCTGCCAGCTGCGGCAAACCGCTTTGACTGTATTCCACCAACCTTAACCCAGCTGTTTTGGCTCCTGGGCCCAATCTAAAGTGCTCTTTTGACCTCTAAAACCACGCACCTGTTCAATTCACTTTTTATTTGTTCAGCCATAATGAACTACAAAAAAAAAGATGGTGCTCTACACCCAAGGAGAATGTTACAGTGAAGCAACGGGAGGAATGAAAGGCCTCACAAGACCAAGGCAATAATCCAGCTACAAACATGAAGAATAACTTTGGCATCCCTTTCCGCTACAGCCTTGACACAGTTGGCTACGCTCCGTGTTTTCTCCTCATTCTATTGCTTGCTTGGCAAGGGAGCAGAACGAGTAATAAGAAAACAAAAGAACTCAAAGGACACGATCTCGCAGTCGATTTTCATTTTCCCTCAAATGCCAATTTGTTAAGGAAACGGCAAAGACACATTTAACAGACCACACACTGAAGTCTGGCTGAATGAATAACATGTTGTCTCCTATCGCCAGTCATTACAAAGATGAAAACATCAAAAGTAGCACAGGTGAGATTACTATCAGAAAGCCAGTGTGGTGTAACAGCTAGAGTGTCAGGCTAAGACCCGGGAGGCCCAGGTTCAAATCCCCACACTGCCATGGGAACTTGCTGGGTGACCTTGGGCCAGTCACGCACTCTCAGCCTAGCCTCCCTCGCAGGGCTGCTGTGAGCATAAAATGAAGAAGGGGAGGACTGCGCAAGCTACTTTGGATCCCCGTTGAGGAGAAAGGCAGAGTTATCAATTAAGTAACCAGTTTGGTGTAGTGGTTAAGTGTGTGGACTCTAATCTGGGGGAACCGGGTTCGATTCCCCACTCCCCATAGTTCTGATAAGAGCTGTTCTTGAAAAAGAGCAGTTTCTGCCAGAGCTCTCTCAGCCGCACCTACCTCACAGGCAATGTTCCCTCTAAGCTGAGTTAGTGTGAGCTAGCTCACAGTTTTTTAGCCTCCCGCTCACACATTTTTGTCTTGGCTCAGGAAGGATGGCTCCAGAGCAAACTAATTTATGCAGTAGCCAAATCGCCCACTCACAGCTTTAATGCCGGTAGCTCACAAAGTAGAATTTTTGCTCACAAGACTGCGCGGCTTAGAGGGAACATTGCTCACAGGGTGTCTGTTGTGGGAAGGGGAAGGGAAAGGAGTTTGTAAGCTGCTCTGAGACTCCCTTGGGTAGTGAAGGCCGGGGTATAAATCCAATCTCCTCCTCCTCCTCCCCCTCCTCCTCCTTCTTCTGCATTATCATCTGCAATTTCATGAATTGTTTACACAATCTCTCTCCTGCAGAACATGTTTTGCTGCCAAGGTATATAAAGCCTCCTTGTCGTTCAAACCGGCAGCAAGGAGAAATTTCATTTTCTGTTGATCTGATCAAGAAAAAACCTCCAATGCACTGTTTACAGTATCCGTATCTTATTTCTTTATAAAGAGGCCAGCTCAGCAATTAATGGGCTAAATAAAACCCATCCTAAATAGTTCAGATTGAAGGTAAAAGAAGAAGGTAAGAGAAGAAGGGGACGGCAAAGGATGAGATGGTTAGACAGTGTTATCGATGTAACGAACGTGAAATTAAGCAAACTCCGGAGCATGGCGGAAGACAGGAGGGCCTGGCGTGATGTGGTCCACGGGGTCGCGGAGAGTCGGACTCGACTGTGCGACTGAACAACAACTAACAAACAGTTTGGAACCAAGATACATGCCTGCTCCCGTGGCCTTGGGTCATTGGGAAAGGCCTTGCTTCTTGGGCTTCTCCCGTCAGCAACTCATCACGCGGCCTCAGAGACGGCCTGTTCAAAGGCAGCAAGGGAAGTAGGGCATATCCCCTTCCCTTGCACGCAATGTCTGGCACCATCCCTACTCTTAGGGAAACAGAACAGTTCTTTCATATTGTACTTTTCAGTTAATTGACGTGGGTTGGTGATTATTGCTGTTGCATGGATGATGGTTTTGGATTCTCTTTACCAGGTGTCATTTCCTGCAGGAGCGCACAGGAGCGGAGCTCCGGCAGTAAAGAGCCCAGGGGGTGGGCACATGCAACAAGCCCCACCCCCGGCTCCCAGCAGCCCTCAGTCAGAGCAAGAAGCAGCCAGGTAAGTTGCAGACCCCCCCCCGCCCCAAAACAGTCCAGTGGCACCTTTAAGACCAAGTTTTATTCAGGTACAAGCTCTCCCTCCTCTGCAAGGACAGATCTGCACGTCCCCCCCCCCCATAGCTAGCAATCCAAAACAGTCCAGTGGAGCCTGAGTGGTGGGTGTTGCCTTCTGACACACTTCCGGTGATGTCAGGGTGTGTGGCATATGCAAACAAGTTATGCTAATGAGTTACGCTAATGAGCTCCTGCACCTCTTTTCCTACGAAATGACCCCTGCTCTTTACTTATTTAGATATACTGTCTTTACTTATACCCCGCCCTTCTCCCCAGCGGGGAACCCAAGGCCGATTACATTGTTCTCCACTCTTGCATTTTAGGTTTGAGGTAGGTTAGGCTGAATGTGAGCAACTGGCCTGAGGTCACCCAGTGAGCTTTCATGGCAGTGGGGACCTGAACCTGGGTCTCCCAGATCCGAATCCAGCACTCTAACCACTGCACATGCTGGCTCTCATGTTGACCACTGTTGAGGTCTCTACTGTATTTTGTGTCCTTTGATTGCTGGGTTATTCCGGTGTAAAGATTTGTTTTTTTGCTGGATTAGTCTGGTGTAAAGATTGTTTCATTTTCCTTAGCTGCACTTTTTATTCTTCTAGTTGTATTTCGTAATTTAGTGGCATTCAAAGCAGTGTTCCCTCTAAGCTGAGTCGGTGTGAGCTAGCTCACAGTTCTTTAGCCTCTGGCTCACACGTTTTTGTCTTAGCTCAGGAAGGAGGGCTCCAGAGCAAACTATTTAATGCAGTAGCCAAAATCACTCGCTCACAACTTTAATGACAGTAGCTCACAAAGTAGCATTTTTGCTCACAAGACTTCACAGCTTAGAGGGAGCATTGATTCGAAGCATTTTTACTGAATAACAGGGTTCACTTTTTTATATAAAAAAAGATGAGTTGACTTTGCCCGTAAGGGCCACTAAGATGCTTAGATGTGTTTGTGTGCGATGTTATATTGAAGGACTTAGATGGCAAAGAATTTAAACATGCTGTTCCCTGGCTGCAAAAAACCCCCCTTTAACATGAACATATGAACTGGCCCTCAAAGATACACCCATCTTTCACACCCAGGTCTGAGCCTGCAAAAATGATATATGTCTAGCAGGGCCCGAAACTCAGGCTAGTCCGATGATGCTTATGCAACACTGAGATGCAACGATTCAGGCGGGTAGCCATGTTGGTCTGACACAACAGAGCACAATGGCACCTTTAAGACCAGCAAAGTTTAATTCTGGGGATCAGCCCCCGTGTGCAGGCACACTTCTTCAGACACTGAGATGCAAAGCAGCAGCAGAGGCCAGTGCTGGTGAAGGACTCACATGCATCAGGACTGAATGGAACCGAAGGAAGATGTGGCACAAACCAGCAGCAAAGCAAACAAATGGGTGAGAGGAAAGAATGCGACGAGGGCTCACCTGCAATCCCAGGTTGGGACTTCAAAGGATGAGGGTTCAGCAGGGGCAGCCGAGTGAAGCCCTCTATTTGTGCAGGGTCCAGACGCAAGCAAGAGAGAATGGGAGATTAGGCAGGAGCGGGAGGACTGCAGGGGTAAGCATGCCGTCAGCAACCCCTAGCAACGTAAGGGATGCTAAGAAGCCTTTTGAGTGGCGGCGGCAGTGGCTGCTGAGGAAAGCCCTCCTCATCCGCCACCCTGTGTTCCTAGAGCTCAGGGCAAAGTCAACAGTTCTCTCCAAAACGGAATACAGGTGTGAGGTCCACAGTCAGTGCTCCTGCTGAGCGGAAACCCCCATCTTATTACAACACCCTTTTAAGGTTCTTATTGCAAAGATCCAGGTGGAGCTGACTTGACCTACCCTTTCCCACGAGGAATCTCTCTGACCCCCAGGCTTTTTTTAAAAATTCATTTTTTTTGTACATTTCTCATACACATATTACTGTTTTATCATTTATACATATATTTTCAGAGTCTAATATTTTCCCCAACCCAATTATACAATCCTGCCCATCTTTCAACAAACTCCTCATCATATTTCCCTTGTAATGTCAAGTTAAGTTTATCAACTTCAGCTACCTCTAACAGTTTACCTATTACTTCATCTATTCTGGGTGTATTGTCTAATTTCCAATATTTGGCCCATAGTATTTTCGGTGCTGTAATTACGTAGGATAATACATATTTTTCATTCATATTAAGTGATTCCGGCATTATGTTGAGTAGGGATATTTCAGGCACCAAATCCGTTTTCACCATCAAAATTTCCTCTATGATTTTCTGTATAGATTTCCAGTACTTCTACGTTTTTGTACAACGCCACCACATGTGGTAGAATTACAACACCCTTTTAAGGTCCTTAATGCAAAGATCCAGGTGGAGCTGACTTCACCTAGCCTTTCCCACGAGGAATCTCTCTGACCCCCAGGCTTAAACAACTTGCATTTTAGGTCTGAGTCACTGCCTGGGCAAATCTGACCTCATATTAACCTTCTGGCAACTGTAATACTGTGGCCAAGTGTGCTAGTGGCAGCGGGGGGGGGGGGATCATTTGCTTCAGAAAGATAAGCGGGGAGCTGGAACAGGCATGGGAATCCTCACCTGTTTCCATCGCTTGACACACCTGTTCAGGGGCCTACATCAAGGACAACGGGTTGAGACTTCTCTTGCTTAAAGCCTCATTTGTAGCCACTGCTGTTTTCCCTGTTCTGGTTAGTCAAACACCACCGGAGTGGAAAATACACACATCTCAAAAGAACAAGTCGCTGAGAAATCTCGTCTGTCCTCACCTGCCCATACTCCCTCTCGATGGCAGATCGCTGTTTGCTGTAGGACCTGCAAGGAGAAAAAGACAAAGACTCTGAGCAAGGCCTGAAAACCCGCTGGCACATTCAGGGTCCGGTGGTCTATCCTGTGAAAGGCAGGGTTTCTGTTCACCCTAGAAGTCTCTCACGCAGGCCTCAGAGCAATGTGTGCATATGTGGGGGGCGGGGGGACACCTTCTTTCTCCAGTGGAGTTCATGATGGCATGAGGGCTGTGACTCAACAGCAGTGCCCAAGCTTTGCACCTAGAGGGTCATGAGTTCAAGTCCTGACATCTCCTGTTAATAAGGGTGGCAGGGCTGGGAAAGCAGTCTCCATGAGGCTCTAGACTGACAGGACGACATGGGGCAACCCTCCACCCACTCCCATGATTGACAGCATTCTAACTGCAGGAGGCTACGAAGTTAGGGGACATGCACCACGACAAGGTAAGCTTCCCTGGGCATCCCCAAAGGGTTCGACAACAGATGCCAAACCACCATCTTCCGAGGACATGGTGATGCTCACACCCACACACACACCCACGCAGCTGAAAGCCTCCTGGTTCCCGAAGTCTTCAGCTCCTAACATCAGAAGGTGGGTGCCTGGGTGAGTCGGAGACAGAATGAAGACTTCCCAAAGCAAGAAGTCTTCAATTTAGGGATGCCAACCTCCAGGTGGGACCTGGGGATCCCCTGGAGTTACAGTTCATCTCTACACTACAGAGATCAGTTTCCCTGGAGGAAATGGCTGCTTTGGAGGGTGGACTCTATGGCACTGTACCCCACTGAGGTCCCTGCCCTCCCCAGGCTCCACCCCCAAATCTTCAGGAGTTCCTCAACCTAGATCTGGCAACTCTACCTCCCCCAACCTCCCCTCCCCCGCTGGTGGCCAGAGGGGGACCTAGCAGCAATGCTCCCTCTAAGCCCACCTCACAGGGTGTCTGTTGTGGGGAGGGGAAGGGAAAGGAGTTTGTAAGCCACTCTGAGACTCCAAGTGAAGGGCAGGGTATAAATCCAATCTCTTCTTTTTCTTCCTTCTTCTAAGCTGTGGAGTCCTGTGAGCAAAAATTCTATTTTGTAAGCTACTGGCATTAAAGTTGTGAGAGAGTGATTTGGCTACTGCATAAATTCAGTCTGCTCTGGAACCATCCCTCCCGGAGCTAAGACATAAAAGTGTGACCCGGAGGCTAAAAAACTGTGAGCCAGCTCACGCTAACGCAGCTTAGAGGGAAATCTGCCTGGCAGCCCTATTTCAATTGCATGTGAGAGGAGAGCAAGGAGGAAAGAAAATTGTCTGGCTGGGGAGCAACCCCATTTGTGCCTGTGCTGGCGATGCCTGTGTAAAGTCAACGACTGGGTCCATTTCTGCCTTGGGCTGTCCCTGCAAGCCCCTTCTAAAGGTAAAGGTTCCCTTGCTCGAAAGCCAGTAGAATCCGACTCTAGGGTTGCGGTGCTCATCTCCGTTTCAAAGCCGAAGAGCCAGCGCTGTCCGAAGACGTTTCTGTAGTCATGTGGCCGGCATGACTAAACACCAAGGCGCACGGAACGCTGTTACCTTCCCACCGAAGTGGTACCTATTTATCTACTTGCAATTTCTTGCTTTCGAACTGCTAGGTTGGCAGGAGCTGGACCTAGAGACAGCAGCTCACTCCGTCATGCGGCACCCTCGGGTCTCGAACTGCTGAACTACTGACCTTCCAGAGACTGCAGTTCAGCATCTTAACCACTTGAGCCACCGCAGCTCCTAAGCCCCTTCTACCCAGCTCCAATCTGCTTCGCCTCTGAAGAGACAAAGCTAACTCTGCTGGGCTATTGAAAATATTCCCAAAGGACCACAGGGAGGCCAGTTTCAGGTCAGAAGGGTGGGGGTAGAGAAAGCCTGCACAGTACAGCAATAACACGGTCCTTCAATTTTTCTCTTTAAAAAAACCAGACTCTGGAGCTGTGACCTTAAGGGAACTAAGCCCCTTCTACCCAGCTCCAATCTGCTTCACCTCTGAAGAGACAAAGCTAACTCTGCTGGGCTATTGAAAATATTCCCAAAGGACCACAGGGAGGCCAGTTTCAGGTCGGAAGGGTGGGGGTAGAGAAAGCCTGCATATTACAGCAATAACACGGTCCTTCCGTTTTTCTCTTTAAAAAAAACAGACTCTGGAGCTGTGACCTTAAGGGAAACTGCCACCCACCAACCTGCATTTACTGTCACTGGGAGAGAAAAAAAATAGCTGTAAATTTTCCATCGTGTGGCCAGATACAGGTTGCCCCCACCCCCGCAGAATTTCAGGAGGGAAACAATCCAAACGGAAATGGTTGAACTAGCGCACACACACCTAAGTCTCTTACTTAAAACCAGGGCTCTTTTTGTAGAAAAAGCCCAGCAGGAACTTATTAGCATAATAGGCCACACCCAACAGCAGAAACTCATTAGCATATTAGGCCACACCCCTGACAGCACCGCTCTTTAGCACATTAGGCTGCACCCCCATGTTACCAGAAGTGTGGTTATCCAGCCATACCCACTTTTTGCTTCTTATTCTCTTTACCTTGTTTGTGGTCCAAACCCAGGGCCTTTTTTTGGAGCAGGAACTCCTTTGCATGTTAGGCCACACACCCCTAACGTAGCCAATCCTAATGAGTTCCTGCTGTTGGGTGTGGCCTATTATGCTAATGAGTTCCTGCTGGGCGTGGCCAACTTGGGAGCCAGCCGGAACTCCGTTCCTGCCCAAAAATAGCCCAGCTTAAAACCACAGCCTCAGTAATGACACTCTGTAAAAAGCAAAAGGGGGAAAGATCATGCCATGTGTAGTTCCACTGTAATGGATGGATGGACTGGATGGAGGCGAATGGGTGCCTTACAAACAAGCCTTCTTTCAATATGGCCTCTTGGGGGAGAAACTGCAGGTCTTGGGGAGACACGGCAAAGGGCGCTGCCCGTCCCGGCCGCTTTGGGCTCCAGAGGAGGGAAAGCTTTCACCCACCTCCGGAAGTCCTGTGCTGTTTGTTTAGTGAGAGAGGGAGAGGAAAGCCTTGGGGCCGAGCCAAAACGTCCTCCTGACCACAGACATCCTGGCAGGGCTCCCCCCCCCCTGGAGTCCAGTGGACACGGCCTGGTGTGTATGCGCCTGTGTTGGCCTCTGCCTCCCCGCCGTGCCGCTGACCTGAAAGGGCTCCCGGGGAGCAAGGCACTGTTAGGAGAGAAGCTGGGCAACAACCCCTTTGTTCCAAGGGTCACTTCAGGTTGGGAAAAGAGATTAAACCCAGCCAGTTCCTCAGGCAGGGCGCTGAGGGCACTGACGGGCTCGGCTGGCCTTGGCCTCCTGGGTCCACTGCCTGGTCTTCCTCCTACCCAGCGGGCTCCGCTTGTTGTTACCTGATGTCCTCCAGGAGTTCCAGCTCCCGCTGCTGCTTGCTCTGCAGGCTGGACAGTTGCTCCACAAAGCGCACCTTCACCTCCTGGATGGGCTTAATCTGCCGAGAGAAGAGATTTGGCAGCCTCTGGTCATCAAGGGGCCCTCAAACCTACAGCACCGTCAAGCCCCCAGCAACAGACTGGGAAGAAACCCAGGGATCCCCCTAGTGTGGGCAGCAGGAGGACTACAGCAAGAGCAATTCCCCCCCCACGGAGGGGTGTGCAGGGGGGTGTACACTGGATGGAGTCCTGGCAGGCCCCACGCAGTGGCCGCCTGTGCCAGCATTAGGGGGCTGATGGGCAGCAAACCCAGCTCCTTCTCCACCGGAGCAACAGCAGCTCAGGGTGGAGTTATGAACTGGGAAGTCCCAGGTTCGAATCTACCCCTGCCAGGATCTCCCAGGCAGAACACACAGTCTCTTTCGCCTCTAGTTGCTGGGGGGGGGGGATGGAGAGATTTTATCCTGGACTGGAAGAGAGAGAGCGCGCTGGCTCCGGAGGTCGCGAACAGTGTTCCCTCTAAGCTGAGTTAGTGTGAGCTAGCTCACAGTTTTTTAGCTTGCGGCTCACACATTTTTGTCTTAGCTCAGGAAGGAGGGCTCCAGAGCAAACCGATTTATTCAGTAGCCAAATCGCTTGCTCACAACTTTAATGCCAGTAGTTCACAATGTGGAATTTTTGCTCACAAGATTCCACAGCTTAGAGGGAACATTGGTCTCGAAACAGGACGGGAAACGACGACGGGCCCCGCACACCCAGCTCCCCTTCTCTCAGCCCTCCCACCCCGCGGAGAGACCAGCCCCGTCGGAAGAAGCGCAGCCGCGAGCGAGCCAGGGAAGGGCCGGCGGGCAGGTGGAGGGCAGCGGAGGCGCCCCGCCAGCCAGACCCGTTGGGGGGGAGGGGCTTACCTTGTGGGGCAGCGGCTTGCCCGGGCCCGCCTCCCCCTGGCTGCTCCACCGCCCTCCGGGAGGAGTCGCTCGAGGGCGCCGGCCCCTTCCCACCAGGCGCCCGGCACCGGCTCTGCTCCTGCGCCCGGCCGGGTTGTGGGCCGCCGCCGCCACCCTGGGGTTCGAGGGCACGAGAGCGGCTGGCTGCGCTCGCCAGTTCCTTGCAAGCCGATCTAGAGGGAGTTCTTCTGTGCGCTTCCCGCGGGTCGGGGTAAAAAGAGGTAGATCATGAGTTTAAACGGATCCTCATGAATATAACACAATAAAACAGACCTCCAATCAGATTGTCGATCATCTTGGTCTAAAGGCAGCACAATAAAAACCGCAGTTTTGTGGCACGTGGAGCCAAGGGACAGATCCTGATTTTTTTAAAATGTGGGATCAGGCAAAAGTCACCGTCAAATTACTCATCACATGATCCAGTGTTCCCTCTAAGCTGACTTAGTGTGAGCTAGCTCAGAGTTTTTTTAGCCTCCGGCTCACACGTTTTTGTCCTGGCTCAGGAAGGAGGGCTCCAGAGCAAACTAATTCATGCGGCAGCCAGATCGCTCGCTCACAACTTTAATGCCAGGAGCTCACAAAGGAGAATTTTTGCTCACAAGACTCCACAGCTTAGAGGGAACATTGAACTACAGAAATCACAGATCCCTCACGTTGGGGCACCGACATTGCGCAAAAGCATGGATCCTCATGAATTTGGGATGATGACCCAAAACTCATGTCAAATCAGATATCATGTCCATGGCCACAGACTGCACCACAAAAATCACAGTTCCACTGCTTCATGATGCCACCATGGTGCAAGAAAAGATGGATCTTCATGGATCCTCCTGATTGTTACATGGGGTCACCCAAAACTCATTTATGTCGCCCCTGACCACAAACCAAATCACAAAAATCATGGGTCCACTACTTGGGTGTGCCACCGTAGTGCAGAAACATGGTTTTAAAGTACAAATCTTCAGGATTTTTACATTTGGTCACCAAAAACTCACCATCAAATCACTCATTCCTAGTCACCACAAAATCGTGGATCCACCACAAAAGCATGGATTCAAGGCATGGATCCTCGCGGATCTTAATGATTTTTATATTTGATTATTCGAAATTCACCATCCCAGTCTAAACTCTTTTGGAAAACATAGATTTATAACAGGTGACACCGCCTCCCCCATAAGGGAAGCATTGGGAAGGTGGGTCTCTTTGCCTGTTCCAAAGCAATGCTCTCTAACTGAAGAGAAGTCAGAAGGTTATTTCTTTTCTTTCTGGGTGTCAAGTGAAAACCTTGAGTCCCAGCCAAAGATCACTCCTGTTTATCTTTTAAGATTTCTGTTTAAAATCAGTCTTATGATACTTGGAACGAGTAAACATGAAAAGATCACAATGATACAAACTATTCTTGTATATGTAAATGAAATCAGAAACAGATATACACACATATCATTCCTTATCCCTTATCCTACTTAAAGATTACAAGATAAAATACAATTTCTGAGATTCAGAAGGATTAGATAATCTCACGCAAACAACATTCAGGGGTGTTTTGGATTATATAGGCCCAATTATGTGAAACCCGCATAAGCATACGAAAACCTTCCAAGTTGTCACTTCTGATGGTTTGAGGTAAACACTTCTCTGAGCTCAGAAGAAATTTCCCATGGAAATATATATATATATCAAAATTGTGTACTATTAGACCAGCTTGTTCAGAAATTTTTCTGGGCATCAGTCCATCTGTTTAAAGTATCTCTTCTTCCCTAAGATGGGACATTGAGTACACAGCTGAGAAAGTAAAACTAGTATGTTTTGCAAATCTGAAAACTAAACTAAACTGTGAGGGCTGCTTTTTGTTCAATCAGTGCCTCTAGCTGACAAGTGTCTGTGACAGAGCCTTAAAGTTTTAACTTGTTTTTCTCGAACATCCACCCTAAATCCGCACATCACATGGATGCCCACGGATTGCAATAGGAAAAAAACCACAGATCTGGTGCTTTGTGGTAACACCATGGCAGAAAAGCATAGATCCAATGTGCAGATCTTTGTGATTTTTGCATGGATTCTAGCAAATATGACTGTGAAATCTAAGTTCATATCTATGTCCATGTATTGTACCATTAAAAAAACCCTCCAAAATCCAACATTGTGTCATTGCCTTGGCACAGGCCCGTAGCTACTGGGGGCCCCGCGGGGCCCAGCCCCCACATGGTTTTTACGGGCACCTCCCCCTTGGTGGGGTGGGCTTACCTACCACCAGGAGCCCACAGGAGGAGCAGCAGGAGCCACAGGCCCCCCTGCCAAGTCCCCCATTCCTGGTGCCTTCGCCAAGGCAGGAGAAGTCCACTGCAAAGGGAGGTCCAGGCACCTATAGGAGCAACAGCGGGGGTTGGGCAGAGGCGCCAGAGTCCGACGGAGCCCAGTCCTGGCTCTTCAGAGGGGGATGGAAGAGGACGGGCCGAGGCGGCCAATGGGAAAAGGCCCCAGGTGCTGACCCAGCGGTTGCCGAGTAGAAGAGCCCCAGAATTCCACCGGAGCGGCAGAGAGACAGAGACCAGAAAATCAGTCCAACTCCAGTAGTGTCTCGTTTCTCATGCTGCTCCTTAGATCCCCCCCCCCCACTCTGCATCCCAGCCGGGGGTTCACAATGGCTGCATTTCGCCCCCTCCATCTGGATGGAACCCCCTTGTGCCAAAGAAGGCCCCCCGGAAACACCCCCCGCAGGACGACGAGGTAGCTGGGTTAGGGTGAGCTAGCTCACAGTTTTTTAGCCTCCGGCTCATACGTTTCTGTCTTAGCTCAGGAAGGACAGCTCCAGAGCAAACTAATTTATGCAGCAGCTAAATTGCTCGCTCACAACTTTAATGCAAGTATTATTCTTTATTCTTTATTGTATTTATTATTTAATATTTCATTATTTAGAAGTATGAACATGGCATGGCAGTACCGCACAGACATATAATGGCAGCCCCCCCCCCAAAAAAAATTGGCCCCCTGAGCAAAACGTTGTT
>NW_015165855.1:18638-18767 GCF_001447785.1 Gekko japonicus | reverse complement strand
ATGTGGATCTAGTGGTTCATGGTGCAAAATCACCGGTCACGTCAATAGGTGCTCATGGACATACCCTAACCCACACCCAGCCATTTGATTCTTATCCCATAAAATACACTGTCTATTTATTTTGAAAAT
>NW_015165855.1:16666-16790 GCF_001447785.1 Gekko japonicus | reverse complement strand
ACATTACGATCTTTTAAAAATGGATATGGATCCACCAAACGTATCAGTCGTCCTTTTTCTAGGGACCATGGTTCACCACTTCTCCATTTAATCTTCACAACGACACTGTGTGGAAGGTTTGGCT
>NW_015165855.1:13885-16388 GCF_001447785.1 Gekko japonicus | reverse complement strand
ATTCCTTCAAACTTCCCAGTTTTTTGGAAGATGGGTGTAATAAATATATATCTGAGGTCATTGTGAGTGGGTCTGTGCAGAAGCTCCTGCCCAGAAATTCAATTTCCCAGTAATACAAGAGGGGTCATTTCATAGAAAAAGAGATGCAGGATCTCATTAGCATAGCTCATTAGCATAACTTATTTGCATATGCCACACCCCCTGACATCACTGGAAGTGTGTCAGAAGGCAACACCCACCACTCAGGCTCCACTGGACTGTTTTGGATTGCTAGCTATTGGGGGGGGGGGGAAACGTGCAGATCTGTCCTCGCAGAGGAGGGAGAGCTTGTACCTGAATAAAACTTGGTCTTAAAGGTGCCACTGGACTGTTTTGGGCCGGGAGGGGGGCTCTGCAACTTACCTGGCTGCTTCTTGCTCTGACTGAGGGCTGCTGGGAGCAGGGGGTGGGGCTTGTTGCATGTGCCTGCCCCTTGGGCTCTTTACTGCCGGAGCTCCGCTCCTGTGCGCTCCCGCAGGAAATGACCCCTGAATACAAGGACATAAATGCTCGTGAAGTGGCACAACACAGTATCACTCTGTTGTGGCCAGCTGCTTTCTCAGGTTTCCAGCCTTCCCATCACACAACTTGATTTTAGTGATGGTGTGGATTATTAATGGTCAGTAAGACAATATTAATGAATAACGATGCTGGATGTTGGAAGTTCCCGATGCGATGTCCCCTGTCTCAGACCTCCAGACTGAGTTGCAAGAGAAGCTAGGTAGCCAGACAGCCAAACTGACCTTTCTTCCTGTATCTACTCTTCTGCCACTGTCCCCTCTGAAATGCTTATTGTGCTCTCAGGGATCAACTTCCCTTTTCCTGCTTCTCTCTCACTCTGAGTGAAGACTTGCTCTCTACCTGCACGCACTGAGAGGGACAGGTGGTCCTCTCTTGGCGGTCCGCGTACACAACACCACCATCGAGTCCTCTCTCCAAAGTGGCCATTTTCTCTGTTGCCTGGCGATCAGCTGAAACCCCAAGAGATCTCCAGCCACCAAACAGAGAGCTGTGATTCCAAGAGATCTCCAGCCACCAAACAGAGAGGTTGGCAACCGTATCTCCATGAGTCCCTTTCTCTCATGGGTCACATTCAGAGCTGCTGATCAGGTATTATGGAATAGTCAGTTAATAGGGTTCCCAACTCCAGATTTGGAAAGAGATGGGGGGTGGAGCCCGAGGAGTGTGGTCTTTGGACAGGGGAGGGACTTCAATGGGGCACAGTGCCATACTAGTCCACCTTCCAAGGTGGACATTTTCTCCAGGTGAACTGATCTCTGTTGCCTGGCAATCAGTTGTAACCCCTGGAGATCTCCAGCCACCACCTGAAAATTAGCAACCCTAATTAGAATCCAGGGCTATTTTTGGGCAGGAACACACAGGAACGGAGTTCCGGCTGGCTCCCGAGTTGGCCAAGCCCAGCAGGAACTCATTAGCATAATAGGCCACACCCAACAGCAGGAACTCATTAGGATTGGCTACAATTGGGGGTGTGTGGCCTAACATGCAAAAAGCCCTGAGTTTTGACAACAAACAAGGTAAAGAGAATAAGAAGCAAAAGGTGGGTGTGGCTGGATGACCACACTTCTGGTAACATGGGGGTGTGACCTAATACGTGAATGAGCTGTGCTGTTAGGGGTGTGGCCTAATATGCTAATGAGTGTCTGCTGGGCTTTTTCTACAAAAAAGCCCTGTTAGAATCCATGCTGTGCATATATGTTTTTGCACTATGGTGGCCATGAAAAGCGCTGGATTCATGCTCTTCAGCAGTTCAGTCTGTGGATGTGGCTGTAATGTGAATTTTGGGGGACCTCTATGTAAAAGTCATGAGGATTCATGATTTACCTCGTATTTTGTGCACCGTGGCAGTGCCATGAATATTATAGCATTGCCCACAGACAAGGTGTTTTAGGTTAAAGTCCTAGGAGTTCACCAGGATCCATTTAAAACCATTTAGACCAGAATTTTGCCCAGAGCCTCTCTTGGTTCCTTGTGGTGTCTCAGTCCCATCTAACCCTAACCTTCCTGCTCTCCTAGGAACGTGAAAGCAGACTCTGGCTTTGAGAGAAACGTTTCTAAACTGAAAGCAAAGCTCAAGCCTTGTGGGATCTGCCGGGAAGGAGTTCAGCCCGAGGTATTAAAATGACTAATTGCTATGAAAACAAACTATGGGGTTAAACAAGCTAGTCCCCCCCCCCCCGCTTTGATCAAGCAACAGCACCCCGTTTTCCTTCCCAGACTGTACAGGGAAAGAATGCAACTGTGCAGGGCAGTTTCTAAAGTTGTTCCCACAAGGTCTGGAACAGGGGTCGTTTCGTAGAAAAAGAGCTAGGGGAACTCATTAGCATAACTCATTAGCATATGCCACACCCCCTGACATCACCGGAAGTGTGTCATAAGGCCACACACCCCGACATCACCGGAAGTGTGTCATAAGGCCGCACACCCCGCCCCCAACTGTCCC
>NW_015165855.1:11653-12982 GCF_001447785.1 Gekko japonicus | reverse complement strand
AGCAGCCACTGAACTGGTTCCCCAGGGAGTGCACTGAACTCCTGGGACTTCGCCCTGGTAAATCAGCCTTTTGCATATTTTGAGAGTGGACCTGGATGCTGGAGCCCCGAATATCCGACAGTGCACATGCTATGCTCATCATCTTTGCCACCAGAGGTGCTGCGTTTTCATCCATCCAGCAGCCCCCACTGTTTGAAAGGAACTCCTCAGTTGATTTGGAGGGTTGCGCTGCAAAGAGTCCAGCAGGCAAAGGCTGGTTTCCTGCCTCCTTCCACAACAGAGGGTTCCTAACCTTGGGCCACAGGGCTCATATGCCAAAAATAATTTACATCACCTGTAACCCACCTGTGCTTCTTTCTAATCTTCTCTCCTCAACCTCTAGCGCTACTTTCTTTGTTCCAGTACAGATGAGGAGTCAAAAGTGCTGCCCTGCCGAAGCATCCTGCCATTAAGAGCATCGAGCTAACTGGGAGATCCTGGACTTCACCACTCTTAACCAGGCGTCATTTCATAGGAAAAGAGGTGCAGGAGCTCATTAGCATAACTTATTTGCATATGCCACAACACCCCCTGACATCACCAGAAGTGTGTCAGAAGGCAACGCCCACTGTTCAGGCTCCACTGGATTGTTGTGGATTGCTAGCTATTGGGGGGGGAGTGCAGATCTGCCCTCACAGAGAAGGGAGAGCTTGCACCTGAAGGCCGGCCGGGGGGGCTCTGCAACTTACCTGGATGCTTCTTGCTCCTCATGGCCCAATTGAGGGCTGCTGGGAGCAGGGGGCGGGGCTTGTTGCATGGGCCCACCCCCTGGGCACCTTACTGCCAGAGCTCTGCTCCTGTGCACTCCTGCAGGAAATGACCCCTGCTTCCTAACATATCTAAGGGACTGCCTCTTCCTGTATATGCTCTATAGATCCAACACCTCCCAGTAGTCCCTGGCCCGAAAGATGTCCGTCTTGCCTCGACCAGGGCCAGGGCCTTTTTTGCCCTGGCCCCTGCCTGGTGGAACATGCTCCCCACTGAGATCAGGGCCCTGCAGGACTTACCTCAATTCTGCAGGGCCTGTAAGATGGAGCTGTTCCGCCAGGCCTTTGGCTGAGGCAGTGGTAGGGTTGCCAAGTCCGTCTTCCACCCCCAGCGGGGGACTTTGGGGGCGTTCCTGGAGGGGGTGGGGCATCCCCAACGTGATGACATCACGTTGGGGACGTCTGCCGCCCCTCCCCCCCGCCTGTACGCCGGATCTCCAGAAACAGCAGTTCCCTGCACTTAAAGTAGCCGGCAGCCGGCGTTTCCCCTTTAAGAGCAGCTGCATTTCCCTTTTAAGAACGA
>NW_015165855.1:7865-10736 GCF_001447785.1 Gekko japonicus | reverse complement strand
CTACCAAACATTCTGCAACCAGATAATCCAAATGGCACCTAGATGTCCTGCCAACCTAGCAGTTCGAAAGCAAGAAATTGCAAGTAGATAAATAGGTACCACTTTGGTGGGAAGGTAACAGCGTTCCGTGTGCCTTGGTGTTTAGTCATGCCGGCCACATGACCACGGAAACGTCTTCGGACAGCGCTGGCTCTTCGGCTTTGAAACGGAGATGAGCACTGCAACCCTAGAGTCGGACTCGACTGGCTTTTGAGCAAGGGGACCTTTACCTTTACACAATAGATGTGTTTGAATTATGGTGCCGGAGAAGACTCTTGAGAGTCCCCTGGACTGCAAGGAGATCAAATCAGTCAATCGTAAAAGAAATCAACCATGACTGTTCCCTGGAAGGCCAGATACTGAAGCTGAAGCTCAAATACTTTGGCCACCCAATGAGAAGGGAGCACTCACTGGAGAAGACCCTGATGCTGGGACAGACTGAAGGTCAAAGAAGAAGGGGACGGCAAAGGATGAGATGGTTAGAGAGTGTCATAGATGCAACGAACATGAAATCAAACAAACTCTGGAGGACAACAGAGGACAGGAGGGACTGGCGTGATGTGGTCCATGGGGTCGCGAAGAGTCGGACTCGACTGTGCGACTGAACAACATAAAAAGCAATACCCTTCAATATCCACTGACGCTGCTGGGCTTACACAGGTGTAACTCTGCTGAGGATGGCACTGTTATATCTGTCCTGTCCAGTGCGAGCCTAACTGTGGACTCCAATTCCCAGGTGCAACAAGTCTTAAAGATACAGCGCAGTTTTACTAAACTACAGATAATGCTGACTGGGGGCAGCACAATATCAGTTGTGCAAACGGAGCAAATTGGTGTAATTCCCTCGAATGCTGCGTCATTTATTCTGCAACGGGATAACATCCTGTATTCTGCTAGACAGAACGGGGCAGAGGAAGGCGCAGTGCAGGGCCCTCAATCCTCTTCCCTAACCACAAGTAGCAATCAGCCATCCATCTGTTTCCTGAGACTGCAGCATGACTCACATACTTGCCCAGTCTCTCTCCTCCGCCAGAGGGTCTACGCACTTACAAGGGAAAGCACAGATTCCGAGGAAGCTGAATTCTGCCGTCCACCTCAGAGACCGTGTCCTTTGTCTGCTGCTAAGGGACAGTGGCACAGACACGGCCCTGAATGTGGCGTGACTACATTATTTCATAAGAATATGAGCAGGCAGGGTGAGGGAGTCCTTTCCGTGCCTCTCTTCCACCCCCTCCTGATCCTCAAACAAAACCTCTGATAAAACATTGCTACAGAAGAGGAAAGGGAGGGAGGGAGGCTGTTCGAAGGCCACGGGCTGGGCAGTCTACTGAACTGCCTTTCTGCACCAGACAGGCATCAGGCAGGCCCACTGCCTTCCCCCTAACCCATTCTCACGGCTCTTAGGAAGGGCCGGACCCTTGCAGCTTCTCTCGGCCCCCAGCCGCTGGGGAGAGGTCCAGCAGTCCCGGCGCCAGAGGGGCCTGGCATTCGTTCTTCTGCAAGATGGCCGTGCTCAGTTCCTCCATGAGCCTGTCGCCGAGCGAGACGTTCTTCTTCCTCGTCTCGCCGGCGTGAGTGCCCAGGGCAGGCGGCGTCTCTGGAGGAAGGGCTGGCATCGCTGGCGCCTGCTCCCTGCTGGGGGCAAGCGCCCTTGAGGGTGGCTCGGCTGTCCTGTCCGCAGCGCCGCTGTGAGTCACCCCCCGGTGTCTGGGGAGTCTGCTGATCATGGTGGCCTTGTCCGGCTCTAGCCACAGGCCCCTCTCGAGGGAGGGGGCCTTTGCGGAGTCCGGCCCCGATGCTCTCGGGGCGGGGCAGGGGGGCAGGGAGCTGGGCGGTGCTGGGTCGGAGGAGGGGGCGGGCTTCTTGGTCCGATCCACGGGAGGCAGCAGGGAAGGACTCAGCTCCAGGAACCCCCCAATGGGGAAGCTCCCCACTTCCTCGTAGACGGGCTCCGGCTCGGCTCCCTCGTGCTGCTCCTCCAGAGAGTCCTGGTGCATCTTCATGGGCTGCAAGGGAAGGACGAGAGATGTCGAAAAGGACCGGCCCTCCATCCGACCTCCTGATGCTCTAAGGAACCTTCCCCCCACATCCTGGGACCCCAGAACTCCAGGGTCCGCACCACCGGGAATCTCAGGCCTGAGGCCGGCATCTCGCCTCGGATGGGGCCCACTTAGAGATGTGAAGGCCCGGGAAAAAACCGGAAAAATTCGGGGAAAAACTGTTTACCCCCCCAAGAAAAAGGTTTCAGTTTTGTTTTTGCATGTGGGTGGGTATTCTGTTTGTAATAATTGTTTGGGTACACTATATTTTTAATATGCTAGTTGTGATAATTCCATGCCAAGTAAAAATGTCCATAGTCATACTTTATGTTCCCAAAGTAACAGAATGACTTTCAATCCGGAAAAGAAAAAAGAAGTGCTAATGTAGCATTTCTTTCAATTTTTCTGAAAATTTCCGTTTCCCCCCGAAAAAAACTGGGGAAAAACTGTTTTTTTTTCCTGAGCTTCAAAATTTCCAGAAATTTTACATCTCTGCTCAGCCCTTGGGACCCCGGTTTGGGAGCTCAAGGAAATGGGCTCGCGATCAGAGCCTGGGAAGCAGAATGAAGCTAATTATGCTTCCCCCCCCTTGCCTGGTCAACAGGCCCAAAATCTGTTGGTCATCCTGGGCCCCAAGGATGCTAAACTAGCTGCGACCAGGGGCAGGGCTTTTTCAGTGGCGGCTCCTACCTGGTGGAACGAGCTCCCGGGGGAGATCCGGGCCCTGCGGGACCTTATGCAGTTCCGCAGGGCCTGCAAGACGGAGCTCTTCCGCCAGGCCTTTGAGTAGGAG
>NW_015165855.1:2877-7737 GCF_001447785.1 Gekko japonicus | reverse complement strand
GCCCTTGTGAGCCGCCCTGAGCCCATTGGGGAGGGCGGGATATAAATATGAAAAATAAATAAATAAACAGTTGCCCTCCAAGCTGCAGCTCAAGCCCCCACTAGTGATTTAGGGACCCCTCTTCAGGTCTGGATTGGCAACTAGACCCCTCGTGGCCCTGGCCTGCCTCTGACCCTGGGGAAGCAGCCAGCCGAGTGCCAGCCGGAAAGGAGAGCCAGGCTGACCCGCCTTTTCTCACCAATGGAGACGTGACCTGGTGCCCTCCCCCTGTGCCTGCGTGGTCTGGCGCTCCAGGGAGTTCAGTCCCTTAGCTGGCACGCACAGGCCAAGCACTCCTGGGAGATGGCCCAGATCCAGCCAGGCTGCTGAAACCTCCCACGCCACTGGGGTGGTGTGGCTCCTGCCACACGTGTCCCACGGTGCCCCTGGCTGGCCTTCCTGCCCGCTCTCCGTGAATAATGAAGCTCCTTGCATGCCCAGTGAGTGATGGTGCCTGGCTCTTTGGGGAGAGGTCTGTGATCACACCTAAGCAGCGGCCTCACCGGGAAGCCCCTGCCTCCCAAATAATAGGGGAGCCTCATCTAAGACTGAAGTTCTCCTGAGGACATGAACGGGAACTCTGCAAGAGCCCACCTGGGGCCTGGAATCGCTTCCAGTTTGGTGTAGTGGGTGAGCTGGAGGCTAAAAAACCATGAGCTACCTCACACTAACTCAGCTTAGAGGGAACAGTGGTGGTCACACCTAAGCAGCGACCTCACCAGGAAGCCCCTGCCTCCCAAATAATATGGGAGCCTCATCTAAGACTGAAGTTCTCCTGAGGACGTAAACGGGAACTCTCCAAGAGCCCACCTGGGGTCTGGAATCGCTTCCAGTTTGGTGT
Source organism: Gekko japonicus (assembly GCF_001447785.1). Lineage (NCBI taxonomy): Eukaryota > Metazoa > Chordata > Lepidosauria > Squamata > Gekkonidae > Gekko > Gekko japonicus. Next base: position 6,857 of record NW_015165855.1, on the reverse strand, counting down.
AGTGGTTAAGTGTGTGGGCTCTAATCTGGGAGAACCGGGTTTGATTCCCCACTCCTCCACTCGCAGCTGCTGGATGACCTTGGGCAAGCCCTAGTTCTGGCACAGCTGTCCTTGAAAGAGCAGTTCTCTCAGAGCTCTCTCAGCCCCACCTACCTCACAGGCAGTGTTCCCTCTAAACTGAGTAAATGTGAGCTCACTCACAGTTTTTTAGCCTCCAGCTCACACATTTCTGCCTTAGCTCAGGAAGGAGCACTCCTGAGCAAACTATTTCATGCAGCAGCCAAATCGCTCGCTCACAACTTTAATGCCAGTAGCTCACAAAGTAGTATTTTTGCTCACAAGACTCCACAGCTTAGAGGGAGCATTGCTCACAGGGTGTCTGTTGTGGGGAAGGGAAGGGAAAGGAGTTCGTAAGCCGCTCTGAGACACCTTTGGGTTATAAATCCAATCTCCTCCTCCCCCTCCTCTTTTCTTTTTCTTCTTCCACTCATGTCAGGAAGGCTGGCGTGGCCCCATCGTGATAGGCCACCGGTCAGATCCAGGCAGGTGCCTCCTCTGCTCTAAATCCCCACCCGGAGCGTTGGGCCCCAGGAGTCAGCGCTGTCTTGAGGCAGAGGCTTATTTGGCCTCCAGCTACGCCTGCCTCTGTGTGCCTCACAGTGTGGACAGCTAGGTTGTGGGAACGGAGCCAAAGAAGCAACGCCTTGAGGGAAAGGACTGAAAACTCCCAGAAGAGGCCAACCAAGGGTTGCTGACATGGGGCACGCAGCCCAATGTGTCCTGGCTAAATGTGTCATAAATGCACAAGTACTTACAAAGAACATGGACAACGTCCTCCGCGTATGCAGACGGTGCTGGAAACAAAGACAGAGAAGAAGCCGTTCAGCCCACGGCACGGATCACATGGGAGGAAAGGGCCAGGGCATCATGCAGAGAGCTCCCGAGAGGCTCTTTCCTTGGGAGAATCAGCGATGCTGATTCCGTGAACTGAAGCCGTTCATGAGAGGGGAGGCAGGAAGGGAGGAGCAAGTGCTCAGCTCTCGTGGCCCTCTCTTCCATGCCCAGGGTCATGCCGATCACCACTTTGGGGTCAGGAAGGAATTTCCCCCCAGGTCAGATTTGCCCAGGGATCCCGCAGGGTTTTTTTTTGCCTTCCTCAGGTCACTGGGGGAGTGTGGGGGGGGGAGGTAGTTGTGAATTTCCTGCATTGTGCAGGGGGTTGGACTAGATGACCCTTGAGGTCCCCTCCAGCTCTACGTTTCTATGAGAAGGGCGGCCAGTCTTTCTCTTTGGAGCACTGTCCTGTGGCGGGCACTGTCCAAGAGCGGAAGAAGAAGGGGAAGCCGCCCCCCCAGCCCACCCCGTGCCCCACAAAGGGACGGCTGTGGCATCCGCAGCCAACCGCCGCTCTGCTCGAGGGGAAGTGCCGCAGTAGGCTGGGAGAGGCTAGGTCTGATGTGGTCAAGTAGAGGCCTCGTGGTCAAGGCTTCCACTCACGAGGAAACACCTCGGGGACCCGCTTTGCAAAGCAGGCTGGAGGCGCTTACCCGGGAGCAGACCCAGAGGTCTCTTGGGGAGTCAGGAGGAAGTGAACCCTCTTTCGAACCAGGAACTGCACGAAAAGCTCAGCACCGTGGGCCAGCGGCTCCTCTCGGAACCTTGCGAGAACCATACGAGCTTTTATCTGGACACATCTGGGAGAAGATGACGCTGGGCGTGCGAATGTGCCCCTGAGTGCCACGCCCTGGTTATCCAAGCAGGGCGAAGGGCCTCGGACGGCGCCGGCCTTACCAAAGTCTGGTTAGCAGAGAGCATGGTGGGGTTGGTGCTGTCTCCTCGCAGAGGGATCAAGGGCATGGTGCCAAACTTCTGCTTGGCCAGGTCAGAGGAAGAGTGTCGGCGCAGGATCACTGGGCGGATGCCGTCGTGCTGGGGGAGGGGAAGAGAAGGAGAGAGGTTTCTCGCTGTTCCCGGCTGCCGCGGGCGGGTATACCCTGTCTCCTGTCAGCCACGGCGCATTTTTAGCTCGCCCAAGCTGGTTCGGTCCTTGGAGTCTCTGCATTTCCCCCATCTAAACACATGGATAGACCTGTGAACTTTTATCTCCTAATGGCCTGAGCTGAAATGTGGGGAAGCTTCCCCTCCCCACAGCCATTGGGTGAGATGCTGTGATGTCACAGAATGCCTGCACGCCGGTTTGTTGCTGAGAAGGGACTCTCAGGAGCTACTGTTTGCCCCGGGGAGGCAAACAGTAGCTCCACAAGGCCATTTGGGATTAGAAAAATAGGTAAATGTGGGGAAGCTTCCCCTCCCCACAGCCATTGGGTGAGATGCTGTGATGTCACAGAATGCCTACACGCCGGTTTGTTGCTAAGAAGAGACTCCAAGGCCATTTGGGATTAGAAAAATAGGTGTGTGGGGAGGGGCAGCAACTACATCCCTCCAGAGCAGCCCTTTTCTCCAGGACAACTGATCTCTGTCCTCTGGAGACCCATTGTCATCCTTGGACGTCTCCAGGCCGCACCTGGATGTTGGCAGCCCTACCAGGTAGTTAAGTTCATCCTGAGGCTTGTTACTTGGAAAAGAAATAGTTCTTTGTTGTTGTAGAGAGTTCCAGACAAGATAGGAAAGGCAGTGCAAAGGATTCTGTTTGTCTATCTAAGCTAGAATGCGGAGGGATTGTAGAAAGCCTTCCAGCCTTCCAGTGGTGGATAAAGGGAGACTAACAATGGGCCACTTTATTAACTATTTACACTTTTTGTGGCAAGGGCTCAGCTGGTTTCGACATCCTGGTCTGCTCCTCATTAATAGGACAGCACCGATGGGAGTTGTAGGAGCAGTGCTGATGAAGTTCCCCGGAAGTAGGTGGAGTGGGATGGAGGGTTGCCAGGTCCCCGCTGGCCACCAGCAGGGGATGGGGGCGTGTAAGGTTGCCAGATCCAGGTTGGGAAACTCCTGGAGATTTGGGGATGGAACTTGGGGAGGACAGGGACCTCGGTGGGGCACACTGCCATAGAGTCCCCCCTCCAAAGCAGCCCTTTTTCCCAGGGGAACTGATTTTTTTTTTTTGGGGGGGGGGGACACTCTAGGGAGGGCAGGGTTTGGGGAGGGGAGCAACCTCAGCAGGGTATATTGCCATAAAGTCCACCCAGTCTGAAGCTGCCGTTTTCTCCATGGGGAGATCCACTGTGGCCAGGAGATCTCCAGGTCCCACCTGGAGGTTGGTTGCCATAGATGCAAGAGATATGATTGCAAGTTGTGAGGAAGCTTCTCTGATGAACTTCCACAAGGGCACGCTCGCCCTCCATGGGGCCCCAGAACGGGGATGGGGGCGCGGAGGTCCAAAACAAGAACAGCTGCGGACTGCAACGCAGCTTCCTTCATCAGCGTCAGGAAAGGGGGAAAGAGGACACGCCTTCCTTTCCTCCTCTGTCCCCGCGGCTCTTAGGCTATTCAGCAGCAGCAGGGAAGAACACCCCCCCCACACACCAGTCTTCCCTCTAAGCTGAGTTAGCGTGAGCTAGGTCACAGTTTTTTAGCCTCCAGCTCACACATTTTCGTCTTAGTTCAGGAAGGATGGCTCCGGAGCAAACTAATTTATGCAACAGCCAAATCGCTCGCTCACAACTTTTATGCCAGTAACTCACAAAATAGAATTTTTGCTCACAAGACTCCACAGCTTAGAGGGAACATTGCCTCCCACACCAGCAATTACAGTCAGAAGTCCAGGCTACACAGCAGGTTTGCCTGAATCAAAGCACCACAATGAGGCAGTGGCGAGGGAGGGAAAAACGGGCATTTATGACCTTCCATCACCACCTAGTGGCCACTTAGGATATAGCCTCCGAAGCCCCTTTCCAATACTTTAAGTGGCTTTTTAAAAATCTGACTCTGCAGTTTGAGTGTCTGTGCAGACAGGCACAAAGGGAAACAAAGTTCTGGGACGTAGAAACCCCCACTATGGAGAAAACTTGACTTGG